>NW_019385253.1:179664-309730 GCF_000671375.1 Centruroides sculpturatus | reverse complement strand
TGATGATGTGTGTTAGATGTTTAGCTAGTTCCTGGTGCAGTGATGTAAACTTTTTGTACCAGAAATTGTGAATGTTGTCTACACCAGGTGTCTTCCAGTTGTGTGTTCTGTTAACAGCGTAGCGGATGTCGTGTACGTTTATTTTAGCACAGGGCATTTTTGGTATGTTGTGCAAGTTTCCGTTTTCCTCATCGATCCAGCCTGCATCAGCATTGTGTGTAACAGTATTGTTGGACCAAAGAGAAGACCAATAAGTTGTGAGTTCTTCTTCTGTTGGTGTGCTGTGTATCAGTGTTTGTTTTGGTACTGATTTGTCTGTAGAAAACTTTTCATTGTGAATAATTTATTTTGTTGTTTTCGTAGTGTACACGTCTTGTATCGTTTGAGTCTACGTGCTTTGGCTGCGAGTTTCTGTTTTAGTGTATCGTTGTATTCCGTAATGTGTGTGTTCTGATGTTCATGTTTTGTGTGTGTTTTGATTTTCTTGAAAATATTTTTGAGTTGTTTATTTAATTTGGGTGTTATGTTGTTTTTAGTGTATTGTTTCAGCCTGCCTAATTGCTGTCTAATGTCATTTATTTGTGTTTCTATTCTTCTCTGCCAGGCAGGCTTGTGACAGAATTGTGTTTTGTGTGTATCTGTCTGCGATTGTATTTTCAGTCCGTGGTGTGTTACTACTGTGACTGCCCCAGCATAAACTAATGTATGAATGTCTGAGAGTGTAGAAATTGAATGAATGTAGTTTGGTAGTAAGTGAGTGTTTACGTAATTTAGTGTTTTACCTACTACCTTTGACGTGTTGATTTTCGGTATTCGTGGTCTTTGTGTGGGATCTGTGCCTGTATATTCAGTGAGTGTTTCCTGAAATATAAGTGAGAGTGTATTAACTAAATCTATATCTATGTTATCAGTAATGGATGAGGAAGTGTCTGCAGTATCATTAGTGGTACTTGTTGTATGTGTACTATTATCAATGCTTGTTGATGGATTATCCTGACAGGTTACGTGATCTTCATTAATGTTAAATGTTTCTGCCTGTTGATATATTTGATCTGCAACCTGTTGTTTGATAAGTTCAAGTGTTGTTTGTGGGATAAGGTTGTTGTGTATAATAGTTGTTTTTTTTTATCAACAACCCTTTGTTCGGTGACAGTGAGGTGAGGATATTGTTGTGTGAATCTATAGTGTAGTTGTTGTCTGTATGCTGTCACGTTTGTTTCGAGTCTTGTGATGGTGTAGTAAGTACGGATGATAAACTCGTTCATTTCTGTTGTCCATTTCATCCGTTGGCCTGGTTTTCCAGCTTTTGTGGTCTGTGAATGCATTGCCACAGAAACACCAAGGCTAGGTTGATTCCACACATCTGTTGAGGGCATTGCAGTAGCCACGCTTGGGCCGGCGCTGCTTTCGCCACCGGTAACCAAGAAAGATTACCGGTAACCAAGAAAGATGTCGCCTATTTTTCGAACGTGAGCCTCTGCCTAACCCACGAACACGGACCTTGTTAGCCCGGGCGACGTCCGAGCCGGTATCACACTTTGATCTGGTTACTACCATAATAATTATCTTCACAGAATGTGGGTGTGGTCACTCAGCTTCATTTCTCCCTATAGAACTTATTGGCATGGGTATCCCTACCAGGAGCGTGTGCTCCAGCCTGCATTGCTGTATGGTTCAGTAAAATTACTGGGATCTCCCACCACGAGCAGGTGGTGACCACGGAAGAGTTATTATTATTATTACTTTCTAATAATAAAAACGCAATAGCAATTTAAAGAAAAAAATTCCTCACAATTTTCTGATGTTTCCCATTGGAGCTTCCACTTTTCTTATTATAAAGTATTAATCCAGAAATNTAAAATTACTGGGATCTCCCACCACGAGCAGGTGGTGACCACGGAAGAGTTATTATTATTATTACTTTCTAATAATAAAAAAGCAATAGCAATTTAAAGAAAAAAATTCCTCACAATTTTCTGATGTTTCCCATTGGAGCTTCCACTTTTCTTATTATAAAGTATTAATCCAGAAATGAACAGAGAAGTAAACATTGCAATGCATATACTTTATAATTTAGAAAAAAAATTATATTTACGAAAAATCACGAAATAATAATTTTAAAACTGGTATCTCTTACTTTTTTCGAAAAATAGACTTCATCGAGCAAAATAATGTTAAAAGTAAACAGAAGAAAGTAAATACAAAATTGTGAAATATTTACAGAAGTTTTGCAATGATGTACTGTGCAAGTTCTTTCCCTGCCATATGGCGTATTGGATAAAAACACTGAGAATTAGTTGATCACGGGTTCGGGCCTGAGTAAAAAACAGATCGCGTTGGTTTTTCTATGTGTTTTTACGCTTGTTTAAAAGGCCTTAAAGGGCGCAATTTTAAGTATAATGTTTTTCCGAAAATAGGGGCCAGTTCGTCATAGACAATATTTTGAAAACACTATAGCAAATTATCTATGCATTGCTTTAATCTACCCATCTTAAACGAAGAAAATAGCGGTATGGAGCTAAGGAAAGTGAAAACTTTAATACTTTGTAAAAAAAATGAGTTCACATGAAGTGTATCAACGATGTTCGTTATTGTTTTCCTTAATTGTCAATCTGAAACATATAAAGAAAGTGAGGATGGTTACGTTGCAGCCAAGTGTGCTAACGATTATCAAAATCTATATATTTTGGTTTTATAAGTCTTTATTTTATTATTTCCAATTTATTATCAGTTCTCTGTTCATTAATATATTATAATTCACATATTCTTACTTTATAGATACATTATTATGAATAACTCTTTAATATACTGTAATATAGAAAATATTCTAAAAAAATACAAGAGTTTTTTACGTTTGTGTAACTTTTTTAACTGCTTGCAATTGTTAAATAAAAGCTTTTTTCCTGTTTTTATTTTATTCTTCAGACTTTCTACGTCTTTTCCCAACAAATTCTTGCATTGAGATAATTTATCTTGGTTTCTTCTGTCGACTTTTTGCTTCACTTTGTCAACATCGGCTTTGAGCAGCCATTCATGTCACAGAAATAACACAAAGATGAAAGCGACTTAAACTTACGCACCGTAACTTACAAATCACTCACGATAGAATAAATTTTATTACATGTTAAGAGAGCCTATAGCTTGAAACGTGCTTTTTATGCAAATTTACTTCATGTCCCTCAAACATACAAGTAATTTACTTCAAAAATATTTGTTTTTTCTAATAAAATTTTACGGTTTGGCAACAATTACTGGATGTATCGAAAGTATCAAAGGCCTAATTACCGGAATTATACAGTCGACCCCCTATAACACTGTTGATTATTCCGTTTTATATGAATTCNATCTTTTTGATACAATATAATTCTTACTTTTTCAGGAATGGAACATGCAACGTAAAACACATTCGTGGAAATTGGTGGAATACTTTTTGGCCATATTTATTACTGATTCCGATACACACGATTGTCCAACTTTTCGTGGGTTTGTATCGATATTGCGAAAAATATATTATTTTATATCAAACCTGAACGTTGTAGAGTGTAAAAGTGAAATTATATAAAGTTTTTGTACGGTGATGAAAATATACAAATGAATGTGTTTACGTATAAACCCAAAATAAACAATTCTTTGGGTTTAATTACTATTACTTCAATTCTTTAACAAAAAGTTATCTGTGTTCTTTGGACCGAGTTTAGTTACTCGTATAGAAAAAAAATTGAACATTGATTTAAAACAGTATCTTTCTAAGGGTTGAAAATTAACCCCTGTGTATTTATGCAGGTTTATTCAGTGTGAGGGATAAATCTCCCACGGACATTATTTTTTACATTACAAATTCGATCAAAATTTAGTATTAGTAGCAGTTAGAAGCAGTGGCACTACATATATGCACTACATGTGTGCACTAAATGTGTGCTTGTATATAGTCACCAAGGCAATGCAATATTTTAGATAAAAATGTCTTCGAGTTTTTTTACCATAAAGCACTGGTCTATACAAAGACATCTTGCTACAGTACGTTGATAAATACCAGTTTCACAGTTACCCTATTTCTACAGTTAAATTTTAAAATAATATTACGGTTTTCTATTCGAAAATTGCATTCACTAAATACAGTAGAGCGTCGATTATCCGAATCAATTGGGGACTGGGGTTGTTCGGAAGATCGATGTTTCGGATAACCGATTATGCACGAAAAATATATTAATTTTTCCATCTTGACATTTTTCTCTGTTGCGGTGTCGCTTCGCGCTGAATTTTCGTCGATGTTAAACCTAACGAAGACTATTGTATCGTTAAAAATTATTTTTTTATTTTGTACAAACAAAATAAATATATTGAAAAATATAAAAACAATAAAATACTATACTTCAGAAGTTAATTTAGTATCGAAAACGTAAAATATTTGAATAGCCCAAGACATAGCCAAAGATTGCAGTGCCACATCACTGGCGAAAATTTAAATTTGCCAGCTGGAATTCTTTCGGATGATTGACTTTCGGATAATCGACCCTCTACTGTATAACTTCTTTGTCTTCATTGTTGTTAGATTTCACAGTCTTCAATTTTTATTAAAAAAATCATTCACATCTACGTATAATATTTCATCATCTTAAAGTGAACAGAAACTAAAGTTTTTAAGTCTAAGTAGAAGCAATTTTATTATAATTACGATTTTATGAGTTTCTGACGTATTGTATTTTTCACACTTGTAATTTTAATAGTCGTAAAATATAGGAAGACAGATTAATATAACATTGTTATTGATCAATATTAATTATTGTGAAACGTTATTTATTTTAGCTTCTCAATCACCGTAAAAAAATATTTTGTACTAAACAAAAATTAAAGGTTTTATTAGATAAGTCAACGTAAAACGTGAGTAATGTGTCAAGGTAAAGTACTTCAGAGGAAAAACATATAAATTGTTTGTAAGTAATGACAACGCAACATTTAAGCAGTCTGATTAGGGAAGATACTTTCCTAGAGGTCTTTTAAAAGGTAACTGGCCCCTGTACAGACATAGAGAAAACCCGGTAAACTTTACGTGATTAGCTCGTTCTGGTGAAGCGCGAACCCACGATCGACCTCCCAATGTAAGGATTTGGGGAACGAAATGACCTCCCAGTGATGTGCCGAAAATGCGAATTAATGCCGAATTAATGTAAATTTACTTAATATTAAATTTTTAAAAAGTAATCAAATTTATAATGCAAAAATTTTCAAATTGTAAGTTAAATTAATTTATAAATTTACGTTATTTGTGTGTAGCTGTGATGGTACACTTTGTTTTTAACACTGCATATATACAGATGAAAATTATTTCAAATAAAACAAAAATTAAAACTAAATCTTTATATCTGTCTTGTGTATATAACCAAAGAATATCATTTATAATCAAAATTAAAGAATAATATGTACGGGAGCGAACGAATAGCCGTCTTTTCAATTCCAATTTTGTCAAAAGTGAAATCTTTTAAAGTCCTTTATCCCTATGACGTTCCTTCCCCTTTGTTAATTTAATCTTTTTCATGAATGTCTTACAAGAACCGTTTATTATAACATTCAAAGTAACTTACATAATAGAAACACAAGATGCAATCTAGATCGTCTTAGACGGAGCTCCGGATAACGTACGCAATGATGCCAGAAGTTGTGTTCCACGGGGCGTTAGGGGAGAAGAGTCCGTAAAGTCGGTAGAGGGACGTTGGCGTACGGAGTGGGCAGCTGGTTGACGTGCTGACAAATACTTCTTGACAGATGGAAAACTCGGTCGTCTTCTTCTTTCTCCGGCCTTGATTCGGGGATTTTATACGATTTTTCCTCGAATTTATTCTGCTTGATTGATTTTGTGTCTCTTTCCCTTTTTATCGATTGGTCATTCTTCTGTTTCTAAGCGAACTGAACCAATTCGGGTTGGGAAAGGCACAGGGAGTGCTGACAAGGTCTGGACACCTGCATTCGTAATCTACACCGTTATAGTCTTTCTCGGACATTTATGTTGATTGATTTGCTATCTTATTTACGTCCGTTTACCCCTGATGGTTTAGGGCTCATATGACCTAACAGGTGTCCATTTGGTCATTAGTCCCGCGTTTTTTTCTCGATTGTCTACACTTCGACTCTTGTATACAAGCCCCCTNAAGAAAGTAAATTAAGAATTAATTTCTTCATTGAATATATTTCGTTACTAATAAATTTTAATTTCAAATCGTAAATATATTATTTCAACAATAAATAAATAAACGGTAGATTTATCAATTATTTCGAAACAAATAAAATTTAATAATGCTACATTTTATTAAAATGAAGTCTCTGACAATTTTGCTGAATATTTTTGTTACTTTTTTTTTATTTCCTATCTCACTAAATTATCAAAAATTAGAACAGTTCAGAGA
Organism: Centruroides sculpturatus; assembly: GCF_000671375.1. Classification (NCBI taxonomy): domain Eukaryota; kingdom Metazoa; phylum Arthropoda; class Arachnida; order Scorpiones; family Buthidae; genus Centruroides; species Centruroides sculpturatus. The sequence continues at coordinate 303,329 of NW_019385253.1, read as the reverse complement.
TTACGACATAATAGACTTTAAACCGAAATTCAATAAGTGTAAGATAGCAGAACACATAAGAAGAAAGTTAGCATTTACTCTGAAGTTTCGAGCATTCGAAAAGAATTTTGAATTGATTTTAAAAGAAGATAATTCAATAATATCTCCGAGTGCCAAAGTCTTTATAGTTGGTGACGAAATTATCAAATTATATCCTAAAAATATCGAAGGTTCGTCAATATACAAGGGAATCGTTTCGAGAGAGCCAGAATCCTTTGCAAATGGTTATCTGCACAGAAATGGATTTATTGGCAAAATTCAATTAAAATACGAAACTTTTTATACAGAAAATGCGTTTACGTATTTCAAAGACGAAATCTTTAAAGATAAATTGATAATTTATAAAGACGTTGATATCACAACTGCACAAAACAAAAAAATGAAAGAATATCAATCCCATTCCAAGCGAAGAAATAAATTATATAAAAATTTATCTAATCGTGAAAAAACTTGGAGATCTGATTTTGAAAGAAACTCTATATTTAACAAACAGTGAGTTTTATTAATTTAATCTTTATGGATTAATAAGGACTAGTTTGTAATTTGTACAATTAAAATGGTAGTAAAATGAAAATTTCCATTGTCTTTCAGAAACATGTTAATGTGCAGTATAGAGATTATGGCAGACCATACCTTCGTAGATTATTTTAATAAAGATCGGGGAACAATTATCGCAGAAATGTTATATCATATAAAAGTTGCAGACAAAGTCCTCAGAAATTTAGACTTTAGCATGGTAGATGCACCTGAACGAATAAAGCTCAATGTGGAGAAAATTACTCTCATAGAAAACCGAAATAATCCTAGTTATTATTTAAACGAATCTATAGATAACTCTTTCTCATACACGGTACTTCTATCTGCTTATTCAAAACAAGCTTGGTGCATGTTTATAAGTTTCTGCCACAGAGATTTTAATGACACAATTGGATTATCGTATACTGGTAAGANACAGTTCAGAGATTACGACATAATAGACTTTAAAGCGAAATTCAATAAGTGTAAGATAGCAGAACATATAAGGAGGAAGTTGCCATTTACTCTGAAGTTTCGGGCATTCAGAAAGAATTTTGAATTGATTTTGCAAGAAGATAATTCAATAATATCTCCGAATGCCAAAGTCTTTATAGTTGGAGACGAAATTATCAAATTATATCCTAAAAACATCGAAGGCTCTTCCATATACAAGGGAATCGTTTCGGGAGAGCCACAGTCTTTTGCAAATGGTTATCTGCACAGAAATGGATTTATTGGCAAAATTCAATTAAAATACAATACTTTTTATACAGAAAATGCGTTTACGTATTTAAGAGACGAAACCTTTAAAGATAAATTGATAATTTATAAAGACGTTGATATCACATCTGTACAAATCAAAAAAATGAAAGGATATCGATCTCATTTCAAGCGGAGATATAAATTGTATAGAAATTTATCTAATCGTAAAGAAACTTGGAGATCTGATTTTGAAAAAAAACTCTACATTTAAAAAACGGTGAGTTTTATTAATCTAATCTTCATGGATTAATAAGGACTAGTTTGTAATTTTAACAATTAAGATGGTACTAAAATAAAAATTCCCATTGTTTTTTAGAAACATGTTAATGTGCAGTATAGAGATTATGGCAGACCATACTTTCGTAGACGATTTTAATAAAGATCGTGGAACAATTATCGCAGAGATGTTATATCATATGAAAGTTGCAGACAAAGTCTTCAGAAATTTAGACTTTAGCATGGTAGATGCACCTAAAGGAATAAGACTCAATGTGGAGAAAATTACTCTCGTAGAAAACCGAAATAATCCTGGTTATTATTTAAACGAATCTATAGATGACTCTTTCGAATACACGTTCCTTCTATCTGGTTATTCAAAACAAGCTTGGTGCATGTTTATAAGTTTCTGCCACAGAGATTTTAGTGACACAATTGGATTATCGTTTAGTGGTGAGTCTAAAATGTTGTGTAATATTCGTTTAAATTTTATAAAATAGTGTATTTAATAATGTACATTTTTCTGTGAATCTCATATCGGATCTCATTAATTTATTGGTGTGATTTATTATTCTTGTTATGAATTACATCAACATAGAGTATTATATATTTAATATGTTAATTCATTGTCAATTAACTTTGCTTCAAATTTTCAATTCCATTTCTTGATACAACGAGTTCAAATGCAGTAACAGGAAATATCGCAGAAAAATTTCTTTAATTATATAGATATAACATGGTAAAGATTTTTGAATCATGCTAGAATGCATATAAATATATAGTTATTACTGTTTTCTTGATTGGATTTGTTTTGTTTAGTTGGATACTTAACAGATGGTCGATTTGCTGAGTTATATGCTTTCCGGGAAAATTTTTCATAGTAAACTGGCCTTTAATTCGGTGTCAGACACATGAAGCACACACGAAATACTGTTTTGAGCTAATCTATCACAAAAGCACGATCTAACGACCAACTTTTAATGTTAAAATATTAAATAATTGTTAAATTCTTCGTTAATCTCTATAAATATTATATGTTCTTTTAAAAAATATGAATTACTGGTGACCAAATGGATACGATTACTCACAACAGCGGTTGTCATTGGTTCGAATATGTTTCATGAGCTGATCACATGGAGTATACAAGAGGTTTTTTCATCTAATATCAAATTGAGAACAGTTACCCAATTGCAGTATTAGATTTTCTTCCTGTATACTTATTTATATCATTCATAATATATACTGTTTACTCTTCTATTTTGGCTTTCATCTTTCATACAATCTTTACAGCTTTATAGCTTCTATGTTTTCTATAGTATAAAAATACTTTGTCACTCTTTCAAATTTGAATAGCATATAGAACGTATGCCTGAGAATCATATGTATTTCAGATGTGTTAATACTCTTTCTATACGTTTCAATTTTCACATACGTTTAAAATTAGTATTATCTGTAGCTACTACGTGAAATATCCCGTTTCTTAAAAACAACGACGATAATTTTTTTGTTTTTACATTTTCCACTCTATCTGCAGAGGCACTTAGTTATAAGCTCATTCTGGGTTTTGCCCTGCCGAAAATGAGGAAACCGCGTAATGAGGGACTTATCCTAAAAAGCCCATTAACAAATATTTATGAGATTCACTTGATTGCCGAAATTCGAGTCCCTATGAAGTCGAATTTCATAGGCGATCATATATTCATCACTAATAAATGTATCATAACTTATTTTCAGATATAATAGTACTTCTAATAGTAGGTATATTCAAAATGAATGTCTTCTTTTAGGAGGTGTTTGTCTGGGACACATACAAGGAGTCAGTGAGAACGTGGCATTCATAACCAATGTGGCTAATAAGAGAAGAGTTCCACGAACGCTGATTAGTAAAATTTTGCTTCAGACAATGGGGTATTTATTCGGGAGTACCCACGATCCACCAAATGACCCCGTGTGTTCACCCGCAAACTTAAATAACACTCTCGGTAATTATATTATGTACATTCAGTCAGCATTTGATCATTCAGATGAATCGTTGTACAACAACTGGAAGTTTTCTCCATGCAGCAAAAGTCGAATATACGAACATCTTTTCGTAAATAAGGGAGGTAATTAAATTTCAGTTATTGTTAAATTTCGTATGAACGAATATTTTATAAAGCATATATTTTTATAATTTTTCACATTTTTCACATTTAACTTATTCAAATTTATAATAACGCTTTTTTTTAATTTCAAAGATAAAAAATTATATAGAATTTTTAAAAAATTTATAGCCTATTGCATGACGAAGCCAAAGTCAACATGCGGTAACGGAATAACGCATCTTTTATGCAGAATTGTTAAATCACCCTTAAAAGAACATCTCATTGACCACAAAAGTANTTATATGTGAACCATAAAACTTGCACTATATTTTGAAAAATTATTATAAAAATGATATAGTTCTATATCTAATGAACATAATGCAAAAATAATTTTAACTGATTTATATAAATAGAGAAATAGATCATAATGCTAGACAAATTTTAAATATATGTGATTTAAATGACATAATAAATCATAAGAATTTTTTTTAATTTTCTTCGCTTGAGTAAGATCCGAAATCATATTTTATGGGCACACACGATCTAGCAGAACGTGATCTCTGTTCAGTAACAGTAACTTTTGTCAAGGCATCGTTGTCGATGTTATCACTATCATCATCATCACTTGAATTCTTTTTTACAGTCTTCTTACATTTAGCAGGTAATTTTGGTTTTGATCCTGCACCATCGCTATCACCAACTTTTCTTATTTTAGTCCCTCCCTTTTTAGGAACAGCAATAGATTTTTTGGGTTTTAGTTTGAATTCGGATTGAGAATCATCTGACGAGATGTTTTTCTTTGGTCGTTTTTGGCTTTTGATTCCTTTTTTTGTTGATTTCCCTTCATTTGTAAAATATTTTCATTACAGGGTAGACCTGAGTTGTCATCTGCAACTACAATACTCTTAGAAGATTTTCTGCCTTTCTTGGCTTTAGATTTTGGTTTTACAATTTCATCACTATCCTCAGATTCTGGAACGAAATTATCATTAGATTTTGAATCTATATCATTCTTTGCTAAATTTGGATTAATACGTGGAATCACTCTCTGAACCATGGGTGAAGGTTTAGTCTCCTCCAGAGCAGTATACATCACTTTGCGCTGTCCCGGATTCAGATCGTCGACAACCGAGGGAATCGAACGTTCATTTGCAATCTTGCTGAAAAGAATCAGTTTTATTTCAGAAAATCGTTGAATGGAACGTTTTTAAACTTTCCAACCGATTTCGAATTCTATACTCTCGTAAACGATGGCGTTCGCAGTTACCATTTCTGCTGCATTCATAAATAAATTTAAAACTTATGGCAGAAACTTCGTCGAAATTTAAAGATATTAATTAATATTTAAGAATATTTCACATTAATATTCACAATGAGAAAAATTAGCTAACTTCTATTTTTTTTAATTACGTTTGATTCCCACAAGATTATTCTGAGAAGAACTGTCTGGCGGGAAATTGTGATAAAATGCCAACAAACGTTAGATGATCGCCATTTTCATCGTTTTTCAGCTGTAATTTAGCTAATTTCCATATGTATTGACGTTATTTCAGGGATGTGGAGTCGCGTAAAAATCTACCGACTCCAACTCTGACTCCGACTTTACCTTAACATCTGACTCCGACTCCGACTCGGCTAAAACACTTAAACTCCACGACTCCGACTCCGACTACGACTCCACAGCCCTGCGTTATTTAAATGAATGTTTGTTCTGTCAGAAACATTCAAGGGTAAAATCACCAGCAAAACTAAAATTCGTCTCGTTTAACAACTGGAAGCATTTAAGTTCGCGAAAAATATGTAAATAACGTTTGTAAATATATAAGTAATCGATTATTATGGTTGATNTTATAATAACGCTTTTTTTTAATTTCAAAGATAAAAAATTATATAGAATTTTTAAAAAATTTATAGCCTATTGCATGACGAAGCCAAAGTCAACATGCGGTAACGGAATAACGGAACAAGGAGAAGAATGCGACTGCGGAAGTAAAGAATCCTGTGAGAAACTGGATCCTTGTTGTAATCCTCCAGGTTCAGGTGCACCTTGTGCACTCCGGAAACGATCGAAAAACTTTTGTAGTCCGCGAGAAGGAGATTGCTGCAACGAGAAGTGCGAATTTCTGGCAAAGGAAGAGCAACGCCAATGTTTCGTGTTCACTCCTTGCAGAGAAAAAATTCTTCAGTGTAATGGATTGACGCCATTCTGCCCGGAGGTGATTTCACCAGACGGATCACCGTGTTTAGGCCCTAATAAATGTAAATCTGGCAGATGCCTCATCGATATTTGTAAAAGAAATGATTTAGAAATTTGTAAATGTCCTGACAACCTAGAGTGTCAGATATGCTGTAAAGATCAGAAGGGAAATTGCAAATCGGCTTCGGACTGGAAGATTAGACTACCAGATAAAGAAATATTCGAAACCTATCTAGGAACACCTTGTAACAACAATAGTGGAAAGTGTTTAATGTAAGAAAATCTTATTTACAGAACATTTTGTATTTTTGTGATACAATATAATTTTTACTTTTTCAGGAATGGAACATGCAACGTAATACACATTCGTGGAAATTGGTGGAATACTTTCTGGCCATTTTTATTACCGATTCCGATATACACGATCATCCGACTTTTCGTTCTTTTGTATCGATATTGCGAAAAAAATATTATCTTATATCAAACCTGAACATTAAAAACGAAAACTAAAATTAAATAAAGTATTTTTACGGTTATTCATTGAAACAATTCAAATAAGTGTGTTTATAAACGCAAAATACAAAATTGTTTAGATTTTAAGTACTTCAAAAATTCTAAATACTGTTTTCAAATTTTTTACAGAAACTTATGTATATAAAAGTTTTAAATTTTCTTTTGCACCCATAAATTGTTCAAATTTACACACCGAGTTCAATTACTTCTTATGTATTAAATAGTTGAAGTTTGCTGTTAATATAGTATCTTGCTAACCATTGACAATTAGTTTTTTGTACGCATGTAGGCTTATACACCTGATAACGTTTTAGTGTAGAATGTTGTTTTCATTACCGTAAACTTTTACTAATGCATGTATCCATCTTACAAAAGGATATTGAATCTGTTAATTGGCCGGAATACTAGAAGTGTATAAGAGTTTAGGCAGCGAATAGTGTGGCTTCATTGGCATTTGGTACAATTTCGGTTTTTTTTCAAACAAACGAATAAATACAATTACTCGCGCTCTGAAAGTCAATACTGTACACAAACTAAAACCAAGTAAACAGAAAAACAGGATAAGAAACATGACTGTAACATTTTCATGAAAAGAAATGTGTACATTAGAGAGTATTTCAGACAAATAATTCTCTGAATTAGCAAGAACGTAGTGTCTTTATGGATATAATCGATATATACATTAATTTAATTACCTTTTGACCCTCCCACTTATTATGGAATATTTAATTAAGCATAAAAAATACTTAAAACTGAAAAAACGAAAGAAATACGTTTATTTTGAAGAAAAAGCTTCGATGTTTAACTTCCTTTGTCCCGCCTTTCTGCGAAATTTGACACCGATGAGTCATTGTTTACACAGCTGGATAACCTTGAGAATATCTGGAGTTGGATTTCCCGGGACATTCTCATACACTTCTCGAGAGGACAAGGGTTTAAAGTAGGGTGAATATTANCTCCGACTACGACTCCACAGCCCTGCGTTATTTAAATGAATGTTTGTTCTGTCAGAAACATTCAAGGGTAAAATCACCAGCAAAACTAAAATTCGTCTCGTTTAACAACTGGAAGCATTTAAGTTCGCGAAAAATATGTAAATAACGTTTGTAAATATATAAGTAATCGATTATTATGGTTGATCGTTTAAATAATCGTTGAAATAATATACAATGTCTAAAGCAGTAAATTTCTTGGCCTGGATTTCGAAAAAGAAATCGCCCCTGCTTCCGCCGAAATCACACTCATGTGTATAAAATGTATATTGGAAGCTTCCCCACTAGCATTAATAACATATATAGCAAATTAATCGAAACTTTTTCGGTTCATTCGGTAAATTATAATTCAATTATTATCTTAAATTTGTATTATAATTTAAATTGACCAATCGTTAATAAATAATTAATTAATAAAAAATATCCGTTAGAAGAAGATGGTGTGATGTACATATTACAATGCAATTTTGGAATTCCAACTTTTTACATTGAAGAAACTTAACGGAAGTTATAGGTCAGACTATCAGAACATCTCGCTGCAGTACTTCACCAGTATTTTTACACTGTAAAGCTCATAGATATCGAATTAATATTCATAAATATTGTATACAAACAAACAAATTGTGTAAAAAGAAAATTTAAAGAACACTCTGCAATTGTTACGCAAAGTAACTCTGTAAATTTAAATAACAATGTGCCGCCAGGCGAATGCCGGGCAAACCTTGTCGGGTATAAAAGTTATAAACGCGGGATAAGAGACTATAATGGGGATTCATCATAGTTTGTATTTAAAAGTATATTGTGTATTTACTGAAGAAGCCAACAAACTGTCAAAATGCATTTAGGAATAAATATGATGTAATTAAATAGTGTGTTCTCTCTACAAAAATCTGGTTTGGTTTTTTTTTAACCTTTTAAATCCTATTTCATTTTTAAATAAATAATTTTAAAGTTAAGAAATTTTTAGTCCTCTATAAGTCAGAAAACAGGAAAAACATAAAATGTTCGTGTAATTTTTGATAGTATAATTAAGTATGAATATATGTATTATTAAAAGTCTATTGTAATAGGAATGATATATACTAAATCCCCTGTAATAAGGTTATTCACAATAAAATTAAAAGGGCTACTATTTGTATGAATGTGAGTTCAAAAAACGCAGTGAAAAATGGACATTAATTGAATTTGAGCAGTGGTCGCTATAGAGGTTTAACTAATTTTCGTACTGATAATTCTATTATTAAACATACAACAGAAATTGAATATCTGAATCAAAGGAAACAGAATGCTATAGATTGTATCATCTCAAGAAAATAGATTTCTTCAGTCTCCAGTTGAAATTCCTGCTCATTCTTCTGTCTGAGATGCACTCGTTTTTCAAACAAACTTAATATTCTATAAACAATTAATTTTTGTGTAACTGTCATAAATAATAATAAAACTTTCAATGCTAAATATAAATTAAATTATACTTACATTTTTTAATTCTTTGAATAATAGTTAAATCTTTTATTTACAACGAAGCCAACAGGATACGATCGAATCGCGTTTGAAAAAATTGGAAATTTCTTATGTTATAATTTTTTTTTCATTGCTTTCATGGTGTATTCATCAGCAATATTAGCAAATTTTCCTGTACGAAAGTTTTCAAAATCAGTGGTTTGAAAAAAGGTAGTTGTTATTATTTTTGATATTCTATTCCAGAAATTTTGTGTGTACAATTTTTCAAATGAAAAATTCGAAGGCAATGAACAGGGTATAACAATTGACTTTATTTGTGACGTTTAAAATAATAGATTAAAATTCAGTTTATGATTTGTCTTCGTTGTTTATAGTTTACAGTGTACAGGTACAGCTATGCGAATCACCACAATTCCAAATACACTTGATAACAGTGGAAACAAGAACAGCTTCGAAGACAAAGTAATAAAAACTTGCTTTGTTTAAAACTGTCCATTACAGTTTCCAATTAAACAGAATGTTGTTGTTATTGGGTTTTGTGAGTTATACTCGGTTCATACCGGTGGCTGTGTACTATGCCGGACCAGAGTCAAGGCATAGCAACCAAAACAAAACTAAAATTAAATAAGTGTGTCAGTGTGTGTGTCTGTATTCACGAACTTCCTAACAATGTGGCAAGTATTCAATACAATGGACTTCTGTAATGTGATGTATGTATTTCTACTCAATTGTAATATTCCCAGGCTTTTCAGTAGTGTGTGTGGTATCACACCTGTACAGGAGAGAAAAACTGGTACAATAAGCACTTTTTCCATCCTCCACAAATGCCTTTTTTCCTGAGCGAGTTCTGTGTACTTGCTGATTTTTTCAGTGCATGTGTTTTGTACATCGTGAGTGTTTGGCATGGCTATATCTATAATGTATGTGATTTTATTGTGTTTGTCAACGAGTGCGATGTCTGGTCTGTTGTGATAATTTGTTTTATCTGTGATTATGGCTTTGTCGTAGTACATTTTGTGCGTGATGTTTTCCAATACTGTCTGTGGAATGTATTTGTAGTATGGTTTGTAAATGTCTACCAGTTTGTGTTTATTTGCAAGATCTTGATGTATTATATTTGCTACTTGGTTGTGTCTGTGTAAATAATCTGTCTGTGCCAAGAGCTTGCAACCAGAAGTGATGTGTTGTATAGTTTCTGGCATGATGTGACTATTTCTGCATGTGTCATTTGTGAGTGTTGTATCTTTGAGTATGTGTTTTCTATAGTTTTTAGTATTTATGACCTGATCCTGTATAGCAATCATGAATCCTTCCGTCTCCCCAAAGAGGCATCCCTGATCTAACCAGCTGTTTGACGCAGTTTTGTCAACAAAATCCTGGGCCAGATCATAAGNTAACATCGACGAAAATTCAACGCGAAGTGACACGCAACAGAGAAATATTTCGACACTGGATAAATTAATTTTTACGTACATAATTGGTTATCCGAAAAATAAGTTATCCGAACGACCCCAGTCCTCAATTAATTCGGATAAACGAAGCTCTACTGTAATTTATTTTTTTGTTGCAAAATGATGTTTATATTTTTAAGATTTTCAAGTAATTGCACCGAAGAATTATAATTTTATTTTGCTTAAAATACAATATATAACATTCAGAGTTACTGTAACAATAATATAACGTATGTTTAACCACCATTATGTTATTCTCAATTTAATTTTAAAGAAATACACACAACTTAAACATCTGAATAAAAGGTAACTTATAAAATTGTCAAAGAATATTTCTCAATTGAAGTATTTAGGTATGCCTAACGTTGGTACAATTAATCTAATTAAATTACAACTTACATTGAAGAAATCTTAACATTAGACCTAAACAAAAGTACATAATATTCGAAAGTAATGACATATGTAATTACTTAATGAGATGAAATTGCCGAATCCTATTTAGTTTTACACTCATACGTTTTATCACGAAAAATTTTATTACCACAAAAATAAGCCCGATAGAACAGAGTTTAAGGTAGTGTCTTAATAGTGTCTTATAAATATCGTCCGAGAAATGGTCAAAACCCGATTTTTCATACATTATTCTATTACGGTTAATTAAAGAGAACCAACACTCGGTGGAGAATATTCTATGAACTGTAATGAATCACGCACTGAACTTTCTTTCCGTCACCTCAGAACAAATAACAACACAATGCTTCTTGTGTGAGCGTGCCGTGTGATAAAATCTATCGAACCTCTCATTGTATAGCTGTGACAGAGTTGGTATTTATCAATGTGTCTACAGTATCAATCTGTTTTTGTATAGACCATTAATGTTCAATGAACGCCAAGAATTGTTTCGCTAGAATATGGCATTGTCTTCCATGACTATATTCTTGCTACATACTTATAATGCGATTGCTCCCAGGTGCTACTAATGGTACATTCCAATTCAATTTATAGTAAAAAATAATGTCTTTCTAAAAACGGTTATTGACAGTAACGTTAAAAATGACTAGTTTTGTGTGGATGTGTTCAAAAACGCTACGAAAAATGTCCATTGATTGATCTTGACCATCGCTGATCGGTGACCGTTATTGGAGATTCGACTGTAATTTACGTAGAAAAAATTCTATTATTAAACATACAACAGAAAGCGAATATCCGAAACAGAGAAAAACCAGAATGCTATAGATCGCTTCCATTTCAAGTGGACGGATTTCTTCTCTTTCGGGTTGAAATTCCTGCTCATTCTTCTGTCTGAGATGCACTCCTCCTTCGAACAAACTTAATATTCTAGAAACAATTTATTTTTTTTTTGCAAGTGTCATAAATAATAATAAAAATTTTAATGCTAAATACAAAAAAATTGAATTAATATACTTACATTTTATTAATTCTTGATTTATATTTAAATTTTTTATTTACCACGAAGCCAATAGGATATGATCGAATCGAATCTGAAAACATTACAAAATTCTTGAAGCCATAAAGCTTTGTCATTGCTTTCATTGTGTATTCATCAACAATGTAAGCAAATTTTCCTTTAAGAACTTTTTGAAAACCATCGGTTTGAAAAAGGTAATTGTTATTATTTTTTATATTCTCTCCCAAAATCTTTGTAGGATATACTTTCGAGTCCTGAAAAAAAAACGAATAATAAAATTATTAAATATTCTGATTTCGTGGCATGCAAATTACAATCGAAAACGTTTAACTTTAAAGAATTTATTTTATAAAACATTAAGAATTTTAATCAATTTCTGATTGATTGAGAAATTGTCTTTCGAAAAAAGCAATTTTTAATAAGTTGTGAGCGATTCGAATTTTAATATTTTTCATGTATTTATATCGTACTTAATCACTTTGTAACCGAAAGTGGAAATAAATTATAAAATTTTGTTATTTATATTGTTTGCATTCAGGACTTGAAACTGAACCTTTATGTGACGGACCAACAGACCCACAATAAATAATAATTTTATAATAATAATAATAATAATAATAATAAAGTGTTATTTTAAATTTTAAGTATTGGAAAATTTACTCGGTTAAATCCGAGCGTTTTATCGAGTTAGGCTAAAAGCCATAAAAATTATTTCCCACAGAGTTTGTTCCTTGTTGAGTCGGATCAAGTTAGTCAGGGATGTGTCACCAGGAACTTTTGATGGAGAATCCATATTGGACGCGAAACCCTTAACGGCAACCACCTGACCTCATGGAAAAAACCCAAGAGGAATAAGAAGGAAAAAGGACCCCGAGGTCAGTCGTCATCCGAAGTCCCTCTACAAAAGTCGTCTTCACAAAGTCAGCTCAACAAAAGTCGTACTCCCGAATTAACACCGTGACCCAGGATTAACACCGAGAGGAAAAGATCGTGCCTGTTTAAGAATAACATCTCCACACCTCCACCCCAGTGAACGGACAAGATCCAGAACCAGTAGATTGAACTTTCCATCGGCGTATCATAATCGGCGTAACCACAAATGTTTCGACCCAGAATCAAGGTATTTATCAACCCGCGATTCGTGTGTAAACTCTCTCTCTCAAACGGAATAGCATGATTAGGGATAGAATATATCTGTATTTTCTTTGTTTATTATTAAAATTGTTATTTGTTAGAAAATATGGAGTCCGAGTGAGTCACTTCCTCGTCTCTCTCCTCACCTCTACTCTGAATCCAAGCGCTCACACGCTACCGCTCGCGTGACTTAACGTCGCGATTTCCGAGTCCCCCAGAGACTCGGTGGTGTCAGATTTAAGTCTCCTGACGTGGTGTCAAAGAGACACCGACCCTACGGTCACATTTATAAAAATTCAGCAGTAAACAGAGTTGCAATGTTGAAAATTCTTCTATTTATATCATTCTGCAGCTATAACCAATAAGCGGATTACCATAAAATATGAATTCTGACTGTGCATTGGATACGAGAAACAATTTGGAATGCCTTCTACAGACACTATTTACACACGTAAGAAATGTTGCTAAATGTGTGCCCAATTGTTCAAATGAAAAATTTCAACGCAATGAACAGGGAATAACAATTCACTTTATTTGTGATATATGTTTAAAATAATAGAATGAAATTCAGTTTATGAGTTTCCTTCGTTGTTTACGTTATATTTATGCAAAAACGACATACAGTAATTACAAATATACTGGAAAACAGTGGAACAGAAACAACTTTGAGGACAAGAAAATAAAAATTTTTTTTTTCACGTGTGCATTACAGTTAAGTATTCTGGTAATGATAACTCCTCTTACTACTAAATGCAAAAACATACGTACTTACTGTTAAAAATTTAGTTACAATAGTACCAGGAGGAACTCCACAAAGGTAATCTCCTTTTTCTACGACATCTGCTAATTCCACTGCTGTTCGTGGTAGAGATTCAAATACCGGACAAGTGATGAATGCCATAAGACATCCACTGTAACTCGACATCAAAACAAGAATTGATAATAACCAAGTTCCTATGATAAATTTCGACGGAAATCTTTTGACGAATTCCAAATTTCCTCCTGTTTGATAAATTCTACACTTTAATTTATAAATACATTAAATAATCTACCGTATTGTTATCGCTATTGATATTATCATTATTACCTTTTAATGCGATGGTTCCAAACAAAAGCCATAGCACTTTGAAGAGAAAATTCTTTCTAACTTGCCTTGTGTTGTCCATTCTTTCTTCGACACTTATCACTTTATAAAGTATTAATGCACAAATGAACAGAGAAGTATACAATGCAATCCAGATCTATGTAACGATTTACAAAGAAATATATTTACGAAAATTAAGAAATAATGATTTAAACAATAGCAACTCTTACTTCTTTCGAAAATGGTCTTATTAGAGCAGCCCAATTGAATTTTTTTTCTGGTGCTCTTACTACAAATCCATAGTTGATAAATTTCAATTGAGTGGTATAGTCGATGACTTCTAAACGTTCGAATGACATTAAACCAGGCAAGAAACTGATATCTGCTTTCTAATTCGAAGAACTTTATATTAGTGATATGCAAAATAAGTACCATTTAATAAAATTTTGATTGCATTTTATTCCGATTCTGCGTCATTAAATTAAAACGAAATCATCAGAAAAGTATTCAGAAAAAATTGTTGAAATTAAGCAAAATAATAATGAAACTAAACAGCAGAGAGAAATATAAAATTGTGAAATATTTACACAAGTTTTGTAATGATGTACTGTACAATTTTTTTAGTCGCAACATGGCGTATTGGATAAAACATTAAGAATTAGCTGATCGTGGGTTCGCGTATGAATAAAAAACACATCACGACGGGTTTACCACGTGTTCTCATACTTGCTTATAAGGGCCTTAAAGGATGCTGTTTCCTGTACAATGTCTTCTCGAAAATAGGGGCCTGTACGCTGTAGATAATACTTTGTAAGCAGCTTGGCAAATCTCTAATGCATTGCTTCAATCCATCCATCTTAAAAGAGTTTCTATAATTGTTCTTTTGTAAATACACAGACAGTGTTGTTATATTGTTATTAATAATATGCATTGTGGTTCATGTAAAGTAAAATGGAATTTTGGACAGCCTGTTTAAAAACATATATCGCATTTTTTAAAAAATAAGAAATGGAGTTTTCTCATCTGTAAATTAAATATGCAAACAACTAATTTTTTTTGTACTTATTTTTCTATTTGAAATTTATTTATCGCTATATTAATAACACTACTGAATACTGCTTAGCATTTAACTACTTTGTACACTTTAAAACATCAGAAACAATTCACTTGTTTCGCCTCCTTCATCGCTAGTCAGTTCACATATCCTAGACAGCACATCTGAACAGTATACCTCTCACTGATTCCACCCTTGGATTTCAGAAGAATAAGTTACGTTTTTAATTGCCTCAGCCATTTTCCACCCCGTGTTGATTTTATGCAATTTTTAAGTTAAATTTTCAGGCACATTAAAGATATAATACATTCACTTATTACGACAATTCTTACTAAACTAAAATTTTATTTGATTTAATTAGAATTAATATGGCTGTTAAGAATATATGCACTCTGCTATGGTTGAACATTCGATTTGGTATTTTAGCATGTTGTCGATAAAGGATGCCAGCATATCGAGCATATTCTTGTAACTATACAGTGCACCAAAAATTTTGAGGATTCTAAAATTAGTGGACAGTTTTTTTTTTCAAATAATATTTTTTCATTACTTTTTTAGTATATCTTTTAGAATTGAGAAATTTACAAATACATTATAAGACATAAATTTACATAGATACCTACGAAATGTGTGTATAAAAATGAGAAATTAATAGTAATAGTAAATGTTATAGTTACAACTTACATTATCAGCGATTTGCCCAATAAATCCAGACCAACTCCCATTCTTAATTTTCAATCCAACTATTGGCTGAATCGGTCTTATCAATTCATAACTACAAATACATAAAATATTATACATACTTTTAATTATAAATTAAAAATTGAAATGATATAAAGTAATGTTTACAACGATTTCATATTCCTTTAATATTTTTTCGATAGAAATTAATAAACTTGTGTCAAATATCTCATGTATCCTAAAACAATTACATTACATTACAAAGCCTAAAAGTTTCTTATCTCTGCAGCTGTTTCCAATCCTCTAGCTTTCATTCTTATATGCGACCTAAATATTCCCATCTTGCAGCTGACCCAGCTATGTAATGAGTAATAACTATTACTCTGGATACTGTTCTGTTCTTATCTTCAGTTTATTGCTATCCAGCTTGCCTCTGAATGATGCCATCTCTTTCTTAGATGAACCAATTGATAAGAATAGGCTGCTGATTGGTGTTGACTCCAATGCCAGAAACATACATTGGCATGATTTCATAGAAAATAGCAGCGGTACCCATTTTGAATAATTCAAATTTGGTTCATATATCCTTAGTTTTATACTTTCATAGGAGTGGTGCATTTACTTCTAATAAAAAAAAAAAGCTTTAAATTTTTGATTTCAGAATTATTCTCTCCCTTTATCTTCTATATTTATATTTTTAATGTACGATTTTAGCTGAAATAATAGAGAATTTCTCAAAACATAATTGTTAATTTTTCAACTAAATATTTGTGTTACGTGTTTCTAAATTTAAACAGAATTTATAATACAAAAGATGTTCAGAAATATGTGCAGAAAAAACAACAGCCATAATTGTAGCGAATCTTTCATGTATTCTTCATATAAATTGAAACGTTTTATTTAAAAACACAAAAATAAGAAAACATGTAAACTAATTGATGGTAATTACCTCAATCCTACTTTCTTTAAAATGGTGTTGAAGAAATCGAAATTTATTCCTCCAATAATTCTGTAATTTTTATCATATTTCATATAAAGATCATTCTATAAAAATAACCGAAGAAAAATAGAACCCATTTATTATTTTGTTTTGATATAAATAATACATTTAAAAACTTTATAAATGTTACCTTAATTCCAGCAACTCTTATCATGTCTGTTGAGTTATTAAATTCTGAAATTAATTTTTAAAAATTATTTAAATTATATGTTTATATATTTTAAAAAATAATTTTCAAGCGTATTTTTAATTATAGAATTAAATATGATTAATTAATTTAGGACATTAAAATGATATTCTTATCATAAATTGAAAATCTTGGGGCATAAACTTAGTAACTCAGTTTCTCTGTAATATATTGTTAAATTTGTACCGAATTAGGGCAAATATAATTTTTGGATTGATGTTCCATAAATTTTCATATAGTGGCCTATCAACTTTAAATATAATGAATGACTTGTATGCCATCATTTCTAAATACAGTGTGTATATCCAAACCTTTAGTCTGAGTATCTCTATGGATTGTAGAAATGTGTTAACATATTTTTACTTGATCTTACCCGAAAGTCGTAAATTGTGTTACTTTTTTTACAAAAATTTAAAATAATAATAATAAAATTAAGTTAAATATGAATATGTTTAATAAAAATTCAGTAAACAAGAAACAATCATCTTTAAATCTACTTATCTTTATTTAGTGTAATAAATTTTCTACTAATTTATTTTAATATAAAAACTTGAAAATGCGAATTTTTCTATAAATAATTTTAAAGATTCAATTATTGTCTTCCATACAATTTGTAGAAGTCAATAATAAAGACTTCGTTTATATTATAACAAAAGAAATATTTTTTTAAAGTAATATTGATTTATATTTACTATAAAATATGAAAGGAATATAAATTAGATTTAAATCTAT
Organism: Centruroides sculpturatus; assembly: GCF_000671375.1. Taxonomy (NCBI): domain Eukaryota; kingdom Metazoa; phylum Arthropoda; class Arachnida; order Scorpiones; family Buthidae; genus Centruroides; species Centruroides sculpturatus. The sequence goes on along the minus strand of NW_019385253.1, from coordinate 285,797 downwards.
TCACAATGATAATAGAAGTAAAAATTAATAGTCATTGAAAGCTTTTATACATTCTTCAATTTAATATAGATTAGTCGAAAACATTGTAATTATATACAGAAAATATTCGTGTTCTTTGAATAAAGTGCAGAAAGTTAATTTAAAACTTGTAAATACTAAATTTTAAAATTAAAAAAAAAAGCTTCAAAGTATTATTATTTGTTCAATTGTGCCTAAGTTTATGTTCAAAAGTTAGAATTAAATTTTAATTTTAGAAAAGAAGAAATTTATAACTTGTCCTTTATATTTGAACAGTTTGATGCATTTGCATAGTAAAATGAAATAAGCAAAGAAAATAAAGTATTACAATTAGAAGTTACAAAATGTTACGTTTTATTGGAGTTTGGAATTTATGCTTAAAAGAAACTTAATATGGCCGTTACAAAACACAATGCACAGTTTATCAATGGCAAAGGGGTATCAGCGCTGCCAGAATACTTGCAATCGCTTAAAATAGTGTTGAATTTCACAATTTTCCTATGTATGATGGTGCACATAAATTCGCCAAAATCTCTCTGGATGTCAGTAACACTCATTTTTCGTATCACACTGCAAACTAGGCCCTCTGCTACAGTATAATTGGCATTTTGTGTTTCGATGTATTGTGAAAGAACGGCACAATACCAAAATGAACAAGAAATTCCTAATCTGGATGGTCTTCATACCACACTTTCTAATGTTGCAATTTTAAAACATATTGTTTATGTTAATTAAAATGTTCTGTAAGTTAAACAACGGCATTCTAAACATCATTTTATTACAGTGAATGATCTTGATTAGTATCCGACCTAACTTCCATAATTATTTATGGGTGTTATGCATTAGGACATCATTGTTATTCGAAAGCTCTAAATCTAAATCATTTGCATCCATTTACAGTTTACTCCCTTGCGAATGAAGTATGATAAATAAAATTTTAGTAATTTATATATCTGCAGTGTCGCTCGTTGCTGATTCATATAACGATAAAAGTATACCGTAAAAATTTAATGCATTCAACATAAAATAGGCCGTGTGACTCTGATTTGTCTAACCTTACTTACTAGTTAATTCCATAATGTGGTACCACTATCAGATTGGCCGGTAAAGCTTGGTATGGTTTAGTTTATTTGTATACTGCAACGTGACACATGTTAGCTATCGCGAGATGATTTTTTGAAAAACTGGCTCCTATTTATGCATTAGTTTTAGCCCATTGACAAGTTACGAACTCATGACAAGTGTTCAGTGGTTTTTAGCCCATTGACAAGTTACGAACTCATGACAAAGTGTTCAGTGGTTTTATATCAGTGGTACTTGCCCACTGGTGGAAATCATTGTTTATGATTAGAAAGTTATTTTAGTGCGTCAGAACAAAAAGAGCTTTTAAGAAAAAGTAAGTTAGCAGATACAATAGATCATGCTTACAACTAGTATTATGAATTTTTAATTATTTTTATTCACAAAAGTTAAATTAAACTACTTACTCTTTACGCCAGAGATGAGTGTGATATTTTCCATGAAAATTAGCATCATTAAGTATTTCATTTTTATAAGCTTATATTTTATAAACACGGACATAATTTTCTGTAATATACTTCGAAAACTTTACATGAAAACTGGCAATTTAAATTTTATTATTGATCTTTTTATTTTGCACGAGCCAGTTTCCAATTGGTCGCACACGTAATACAGAGGTTCGATAATTCTAAAAGCGAATTCTTATGTGGGTGATAATAAAAAATATTATTTAAATATAATTTTTCCACAAATTAAAGACAAAGTCGCTCTAAAAATATATTTCAGACGATCAACATTTTTACTTAGTGTTCTAGAACGAATTATAGGCAGCTGGACCTTCCTTTTTACTGTACAGTCGACTCCCTATAACACTGTTGATTAATCCGTTTTATATGAATTCCATGTTGTACGAGTCACTTAGATTTTACAAATATGTGTGCCGGGCTGTGAACGGCTCACGTATTTGTAAAATCTAAGTGACTCGTACAACACGGAATTCATATAAAACGGAATAATTAACACTGTTATAGGGGGTCGACTGTATATAAATTATAAAATATTCACAGATAAAAGTTAATTTAGATAAATAAAAACTACTTAAGAAAAATATATTAGAAATTTACAATAGCTCAATCATCCGATAACGTGCACAATAATAGAAAAAAAAACACATTTATGTAAATAAGCTTTATTCTACGGTATCATTGCATTTATCCCTGCGAACAATGAGTTTCATCGTATATACAACACGTATAAAAGAAAATACTTTCTTATTGTTTTATTATTAATAACTTTGTATTTAAAAGTTACGATCACAATTTAACTGAAACATTCATTATTTACGATGAACTTGTGAATATTTCAATGAAACGATTAAATGGAGAATCGTTATTTCCACTGGAAACAGTACCTGCTTCAGGTAGTAATGCTTTGCAGATGGCATCTTCCGGTTTGAAATTTTGGCACACAATATCAGGTAAGTTTGACACAGAAAATGCTATAAATTTTCCCACAAATTCTTTTGCTTTGGCACCACATTCTTTCTGTATTAAATCGGCTCCACAACTTCTGAATCGACGATAAGAGCTACAGACGAAAAAAAGTTATTACTTACTATTTAAATAATAATTAATACTTTATACTGAGTAATTCGCACGTACCAACAAGCCAGATTTACTCTATCACTTGAAGAAGTCGAAGGAAGTTTCGTTATAGCAGCGAATGCGTCATTCGCGCAAGATTGCTGATCCTTCCACACTTTAGAAAGGCATTCGGAATGTTTCAGTAATGCTAAAATATGAATGATAATTAAGCATAAAAACAATTGCAATAAACAAAGAATATTAATTTTATATCGAAAAAACTATTTATTAATATTTACTTGTTCTCATTTCATTTCCTGGTGTGCAGAATAGATTCAAATTCTCTTCCGATTCCGAGTTAATAAATGAAATTAATTGCCTGTACAAAGGGGTTGCGCATCTATCAGTGTAATTAGTGGCACAAGCAACTGCTTCTTTCAGGTATCTAAAATATCAGAAAATGATTGTTTTGCATTACAAATAAACTATAATTTATATAAAAATAGGATTTGGAAAAGCATTGCTGCAACATCTTACTGGCATCGACTATCGATTTCTGCTTCGTTTTGTGGAATTGGATCACTCTGAAAAATCTGCGATCTTCTAATGGCGCATGCTTCTAATTCTCTCCAATGACACGAGTCTTGTTTCGAAAGTTGTAATACTAAATAATGAAAATTATACAAAATATTTAAGTGTAATTAATTACTGTAATCTCAATTCAACGAAATTCCTATTATTTTCGAAGCGTGTAAATTAAATTTGAATGTNTAAACTATTACTTTCCAATTTTTCATTTATGTATTCCCTTAAACGTTTCTCCAGTGTATACGTTGGTGCGTTACACTTCTCTACCATATGCCTGACTTCTTTGTCTTCTTTGTGTTTTCGCGAATGCGAAAATTCTAGGCATATGTGGATTGGGGTTATGTGCTGTTTTTAAGAACGTTGAGAATGTTAATAAAAGACTCAACAGCACGATACTGGTAAGTATGGATCAGAGGTCAAATAAAATGAAGCGAAGATTGTTAGAACCTTTATATCGTCCGAAATGCATTTTGGTTATTTCATGTTAATTGCAAATGTAATCGATTTTAATGTACACCCCTTCTCGTTTTTATTAAATGTACTCCATTGTTATCTGAGTGTTTGTGCTTATTATCACTGGTGTGATAAATTTTTTTTATCTACCTCACATTAGTAAATCTTTAATTTAAAAGATTTATATTATAGCGCTTGTGTAAAGTTATAGAAAACTGATTTTATTATCTTTTTAGAAAGCTTAATTTCAAGTAGAAACCTTCAGGAATCAACACTATGGTAGCTATCACTTCTTTCATGTCTGTGTGTCGTGCCATTTTTAATTCCTTTACAGGTAAAATATTAAAAATGTTTCAGCTCTTACTGTGAACTTGATGGGTTATTCACTTATTTAAGTAAAAATGTATTTCTTTCGGAAAAATTGATCTTTTAAGTAGTTAAAGTAATGTGTTTATAATGAAGAAACGGGGATATATATCGAACGATAAAATGATCGGTCTCACCCCCTACAGTAAATTTTCATACATCAAAACTGTTTCAATTTCATAAACTTTAGTATTTATTTATTTTTCTCCATGTACTAATATATTCATACACTTTTCTATCAAAGAATTTACACTTTACTATAAAAAACATTTACACTTCTTAATGTTATACGTATATTGAATTGCCACAATTGATTTTCAATTGTCATTCATTACTTATAACGAACTTGTAAATATTTTGACGAAACGATTTAACGGAGAATCATTACTTCCACCGACAGCAGTTCCAACTTCAGGTAACAATGCCTTGCACGTGGCATCTTCCGGTTTGAAAATTTGGCACACGACGTCAGGTAAGTTTGACACAGAAAATGCTATAATTTTTCCCACAAATTCTTTCGCTTCGGCTCCACATTCTTTCTCTATTAAATCGGCTCCACACTTTCGGAATCGACGATAAGAACTATAAAGAAACAATTGTTACTCGCTATTTAACTAATATTTAGCGGTGTGTATTGGGTAATTCGAACGTACCAGCAAGCCAGATTTACTCTATCACTTGAAGGAGTCGAAGGAAGTTTCGATATGTCTGTATCATTTAAAAACAATTATATATAATTTATTTTGTGAAACAATTACTTTATTATTCCGCTAAATTCAATACTATTTATCACAGTAACCCTTACTTATACTAATAAACACACCTGATTTATATTTGCCGAGTTTTTTTTTTCTTTATTCCGAACGTCTTCAGCCTATTTGGATAGGCCATCTTCAGGTTTTTACATTCGTCGTTCTAATAGAACCATTTGTTCGAATTTCATTTGAATTTGAACTTTTAACAATTTATGTATATACAAGAGTAAATAACTTGCTAATAATAATATCAAAACGTGTTGCCCTTTTGATCAGTGCATTAAACGCAGATAGTTTATATTTGTACAGGTCCTTCGACCATGAAGGTATGTGTTGGAGGATCGTCTGTTGGTTTCTAATATACATTTGTTTGTATATTTCCTAGTTTAAATTTCATGTTAATATTTAAGAAATGGAAGTTTTTTCGGCTTTTTTTTCTATCTTTAGCTTCAACCCATGCTGATTGCCTTTGATTGTCTTTAAGAAAAATCATTAATGCGTTAGTCATCCTTCCAAATTATTAATAGGCCTACATCATCAACGTAGCGTTTGTATATTACAATGCTATCAAAGAAACTTTTGAGGATGTTCTTTTCCAATTTCCTTATTACTTGTTCACATAGGATTCCTGACGTAGTACTTCCCATGGGGACTCCTTTCTTTTGCTTGTAAAGGAATGAAAACAAATCAGTTATGCCAAAACTTGTTGGTTTTCCATGAATTTTTCCTCTTCTTGATTTTGTTGTATCAAGAATTTAATTAATTCGTTGAAGCACGATGTTAGATTTACGGAGGGGTACAGATTTTCAAAGTCCATCACAGTTCCAATTTCATCGTTCATTGAATTTAAGTTTTATATTTATTTTATTAGTTTACTTGGATCGTGGGTCACTAAACTATTACTTTCCAATTTTTCATTTATGTATTCCCTTAAACGTTTCTCCAGTGTATACGTTGGTGCGTTACACTTCTCTACCATATGCCTGACTTCTTTGTCTTCTTTGTGTTTTCGCGAATGCGAAAATTCTAGGCATATGTGGATTGGGGTTATGTGCTGTTTTTAAGAACGTTGAGAATGTTAATAAAAGACTCAACAGCACGATACTGGTAAGTATGGATCAGAGGTCAAATAAAATGAAGCGAAGATTGTTAGAACCTTTATATCGTCCGAAATGCATTTTGGTTATTTCATGTTAATTGCAAATGTAATCGATTTTAATGTACACCCCTTCTCGTTTTTATTAAATGTACTCCATTGTTATCTGAGTGTTTGTGCTTATTATCACTGGTGTGATAAATTTTTTTTATCTACCTCACATTAGTAAATCTTTAATTTAAAAGATTTATATTATAGCGCTTGTGTAAAGTTATAGAAAACTGATTTTATTATCTTTTTAGAAAGCTTAATTTCAAGTAGAAACCTTCAGGAATCAACACTATGGTAGCTATCACTTCTTTCATGTCTGTGTGTCGTGCCATTTTTGATTCCTTTACTGGTAAAATATTGGAAATGTTTTATCTATTACTGTGAACTTGATGGGTTATTCACTTATTTAAGTAAAAATGTATTTCTTTCGGAAAAATTGATCTTTTAAGTAGTTAAAGTAATGTGTTTATAATGAAGAAACGGGGATATATATCGAACGATAAAATGATCGGTCTCACCCCCTACAGTAAATTTTCATACATCAAAACTGTTTCAATTTCATAAACTTTAGTATTTATTTATTTTTCTCCATGTACTAATATATTCATACACTTTTCTATCAAAGAATTTACACTTTACTATAAAAAACATTTACACTTCTTAATGTTATACGTATATTGAATTGCCACAATTGATTTTCAATTGTCATTCATTACTTATAACGAACTTGTAAATATTTTGACGAAACGATTTAACGGAGAATCATTACTTCCACCGACAGCAGTTCCAACTTCAGGTAACAATGCCTTGCACGTGGCATCTTCCGGTTTGAAAATTTGGCACACGACGTCAGGTAAGTTTGACACAGAAAATGCTATAATTTTTCCCACAAATTCTTTCGCTTCGGCTCCACATTCTTTCTCTATTAAATCGGCTCCACACTTTCGGAATCGACGATAAGAACTATAAAGAAACAATTGTTACTCGCTATTTAACTAATATTTAGCGGTGTGTATTGGGTAATTCGAACGTACCAGCAAGCCAGATTTACTCTATCACTTGAAGGAGTCGAAGGTAGTTTCGATATAGCAGCGAGAGCGTCATTTGCACACTATTGTTGATTTTTCCATACTTTAGAAAGGCATGCCGCGTGTTTTAGTAATGCTGTAAAATGAAAATAAGTAAATAAAATATTGCAACAATGCAACTAAATCCAGCAATAATAAATATATTTTTACTCGTTCTCAATTCGTTTACTGGTGTGCAGAATTGATCGAAATTTCCTTGAGGTTCAGAATTGACAAAAGAAATTAATTGCTTGTACAGAGGAGTTGCACATCTGTCTGTGTATTTATTGAAACAAGCTGCAGTTTCCTTTAGGTACCTGAAATATTATAATGTGATATATAGTTAAACTTGAAATAATGCTATCCTCGAGAAGCCCCAATACGTGAATATATATTTTGTTAATAATTCCTCTTAGTTATTAAATACAGAAATTAACATTGCGAATGATATTATTATTAGAAAATTATCTGGCATTTAAAGTTTCAAATATCAAATTTCATTGTAGATTTCATGAATTTAACTCATTTTTAGTTTATGTGAAATTGTTCGGTTTAGTGTCACACTCTGATTCTATGTTAATTTCAAAAGCAATTGTATTGTGTCGCTACATCTAGATAAATTTTCGTATCTTCTTTTTGTAGAAAATACCTACTCGCATCGTGTTTGGATTTCTTCTTCGTTTTGTGGAATGGGATGACTTTGAAAAATCTGAGATCTTCTAATGGCGCATGCTTCTAATTCTCTCCAATGACACGAGTCTTGTTTTGACAGTTGAATTACTAAGGAAATTATTTAAGTTTTAAAGACTTTAATCACGCAATGTAATTTAAAATTTAAAACTATGTTTTTTTCTAAAGAAATTTGGACACCCGAACATTTAGTTATTTAAGGAATACATTACAAAGTTGAGAAAAATTGCTTTAGTCATACAATAAATTAACCAGTTAATTCTTTTCAATTAATTATAATTAATAGTTGTATTTGTTTTTGGCTGTAAGATTACGGTTTTTGGTAACCAATTAAAGTAATGAATTAAAAATCTTGATTGTATCATCAACGATCAACGTTAAACCATGAAAGATCAATCTATATTCCTAAATATTTCTTATCGTATATTGTTTTGTTGGGATTTTTATAAAAGTTTTCGACATATTAAGCGATTTAAATCAGACATAGAGGTAGAGAATTACGTAATTTAATATACTAAATTATTTCATTGCATTAACTTACAGAAAGTAAAGACAATAAAGCATGCAGCCTTCATTGTATAGCTGGAATACGTACACCTTGCAGTAAGAAGTGTACAATTGTAGAAGTGTTATGCGTATTTATAGTCGAAGTATGAGTAATTTTCTAAAAGAAATTTCAAGATTTAGCTATTATGTAGATAAAAATTAGTTTATTAGATAATAATACCTTATTTTCTACATTCGTGACTTCTTGAACTCAATAATTTTAAACATTTTTCTTCATAAATAACATTATTTTAATGACCCGTATGAATTCTACTGTTCGAATGTATGATTAATATAATAGTAATAATTAACTTGTTTGTTATTTAGAAATGAGGTTATTTACGATGAAGTTAAAACATTTCATTCTTTCTGTGATATTTTTAATGCAATATAAGTTGTGTAAAATTTTACCTGTCAAAAAAAAGTTAGCAACGAGTTGCATAACTTTCACGGCAAACAAAATGTAAAATTAATTGGGTGTAATTTTTTAAATAAATTTTTAAAACTTTATATATTAATAATTATTATAAAATGGCAGAAAGCTTCATTTTAAAGGTATAGAAGAGTTTTATAAAACGTTATAAATTGTAATAACGAGTAAATGCGTCATTAAGTCCGATCTCACTCGAGATATGACTCCATTTTTCCACTCCCTTGACCTTTAACTATCAAAATTTAATAACTTGAATGTTTCTTATACACACGATTTTGCCAAATTTCGTTTCTTATACATTACCCTATCCAAAGATATTAAAAGAAACAGAAGCCAAAAAACACACAAACACATCAATAGTACATACATATAAGCTCCTTCCAAAGAATCATTTCCTGTTTTAAATTCAGAAGGCCTCATGACGTGGAGATTTGCAGAAAGTATCGAGAGTGAAATTTATCACCATTCTAATTCTTTCATGTCTTAAATACGTTACAGTTAAATCGATAAATCTAGTAAATATACATAATAACTCGCGTTTGGCGGCTCCCGCATCTTGTTAAATGCGACGGGAAAGATATAGAAGTAGAAGATCGATACAGAGCTATGGAAGACAATTTAAAAGATAATGTCTCACTTTATTAATAACTTCAACAATGTTAAAAGAAAAAGAGATGATGTTAAAGTCTCAGGTAAGGAGTGACTCCAGGGATCATTGTTCAGGTGGATGTGAAGGCAAGAAGGACGAGATTGGCACTGAAAAAGGAAAATTGGTTTAAAAGTATTCGAGGAATCAGTTTGTTGTGTTCCAGACACTTTTTATTCAAAACGTTTCTAATCCTGATAATCCTTTATATCAGGTATAGTATTTTCTACAGCAAACAAATATTAAATGGTTTAATTAACTACTTATAATTTATTATTCAATATTCTCTTCTACGTACTCATCTCGGGCTAATGTAAATTCCCACCCCTTTTCAGTTTCATATAATTTGTGAGTGCTTCCATAAAAGAACAACCATACATAAAAATGCAATTTTGAGTACGAGTGCATTTCCAGTGTTTATAATTCTAAATACGTCTTAATCCCATGGGGATCGTTAGAGAGTTTGGTATAAAAATTGTCATTATTGTGAAGAATTGTGTGAATTTTATCGCCTTTTTATGACCCTTTTAACTCGTTAACATCAATCAATAGGCAAATCTCATAAACTAATGACAATTCTCTGGTACGAAGAAACGTTTCATGTATTAGTAGATAAAATACAATTTTTTTCTTACAAAATACTCTATTCCAATTAAGTACTGTATTAATCAATGGGTTCAAAATAACAATAAATAGTTTCATTAAATAAATTCATTTATTATTTCAAGAATTCCGTATACTGTAGTGCTTTTCCGGAAGAAAAAATATAGTATTAATAGTTTAGAAAATTAAATAATTATGAAAGTATTANCATTTTAACTTATCTAACTCGAAGTTATAGAAGAACAGATAAACAGACGGACGACACTAAAAATCTATTGGTCTGTAATTTAAAAATTGCAACCCAACAATAACGAATGTCCCATGACTTGAATTATGTAAAATTAAGTAATTTTAAGGTAATCGAGTTACACATGAGAATGGAATTAAAAGTACTTCACTAATATAACACTTTAATTTATTGAAGCTGATTAATTGCTTTAAAATTTAATTAATAATAAAAAAATAGTTTAAAGCAGTGGTCCCCAACCTCAGGGCCTCGGACCGGTACCGGTTCGTAGATCAAATGGTACCGGGCCGCCCAAGGAACATCAAATTACTGGTATTTCCATTTTATTTACTATGGTGAATTTCTCTCTGTTTGTGCGACTTTTAATGGACGACGGGACAACGAAATAAACTGGACATAAGAAACACACTTCGGGTGTCATTGTCTCCTATTACCCCGAGATGGAACTGTCTTGTTGCATAAAAACAAGCTCAGGGTTCTCAGTGATTTAGCGTTCTAGTGAGTTAAAATGTTAAATCACATTATATTCATTTTTTGGTGTAACTGTATTTTATTTTGAAGGCATGTTTAAATACAATTAAATTAAATCAATCTAAAATATAAACAATCAACGTCCCCCCTCAGTGGGCCTCGGTAAAATATCAAACGTTGACCGGTCCGCGGCAATAAAAAGGTTGGGGACTGCTTGTATAAAGGATGTATAAAAATTTGCACTTTACACTTTTTCGTTGTAAACATTTCTTGATTGTATATATGACACGTGTAAACAGTATTCAGATAAAGAAAGTGATGAAGCTGAAGCAACGTGAAGCTGATTTTTATCATGTGTATGAAACGTAAACAGAGCGAACTTCGTATACAAAGTCCTCTCGAAACGTATTTTCCTCTTAGTAGAATGTCCATGTGTTGCACTGCGATATTCCATTAATTCAACCCTTCACACGTAAAAGGTACGTCTTGAGTTTATTTAAAGATGTTTTTCTGGGCGCTAACAGAGCTTGTTTTCAAATACATCCCGTGCCAAGACAGTTATATTAGTAACAAATCACACCCGAAAAATTCTCCAGGATTCCAATTACCTGGATTTGACGTCGGAATTCCGAAACACATAACAACACTTTAATTGTCTCGATCATCCGACACGCTAACAATTTGAGTATAAAATGTTACAAATAAATTCAAATATAATATTTCTAAAGAATACTTTACGTAAACTATAAATAACATAAATTTTATTTAAGTAATAAATTATTATACTATTAATATACACTTGAACTATAATAATGAAATGGGTCATTAAAATTACTGCATTTTATAAAGAAATTTCAATGTTTAATGTTGTGTTAAATAAACAAAATATTTTGAAATTAAACCCAAAAAATAATTGCTACAATGAGTATAAATACGCCGAATATTTGTACTTGTGTACAGTCTTCACTTGTAACTTCAGCACCTTCAGACCTAACATGAAGAACATAATCCACTTCACTATTTTCACTATTGGTAAGTGTGAGCAGTTATATAAATTTATATATTTGTTTTTACGCTGATATAGTAGTACAGTCGACCCCCCTATAACACTGTTGATTATTCCGTTTTATATGAATTCCATGTTATACGAGTCACTTAGATTTTACAAATACGTGAGCCGTTCACAGCCCGGCACACATATTTGTAAAATCTAAGTGACTCGTACAACATGGAATTCATATAAAACGGAATAATCAACAGTGTTATAGGGGGGTCGACTGTACTACTATATCAACGTAAAAACAAATATATAAATTTATATAACTGCTCACACTTACCAATAGTGAAAATAGTGAAGTGGATTATGTTCTTCATGTTAGGTCTGAAGGTGCTGAAGTTACAAGTGAAGACTGTACACAAGTACAAATATTCGGCGTATTTATACTCATTGTAGCAATTATTTTTTGGGTTTAATTTCAAAATATTTTGTTTATTTAACACAACATTAAACATTGAAATTTCTTTATAAAATGCAGTAATTTTAATGACCCATTTCATTATTATAGTTCAAGTGTATATTAATAGTATAATAATTTATTACTTAAATAAAATTTATGTTATTTATAGTTTACGTAAAGTATTCTTTAGAAATATTATATTTGAATTTATTTGTAACATTTTATACTCAAATTGTTAGCGTGTCGGATGATCGAGACAATTAAAGTGTTGTTATGTGTTTCGGAATTCCGACGTCAAATCCAGGTAATTGGAATCCTGGAGAATTTTTCGGGTGTGATTTGTTACTAATATAACTGTCTTGGCACGGGATGTATTTGAAAACAAGCTCTGTTAGCGCCCAGAAAAACATCTTTAAATAAACTCAAGACGTACCTTTTACGTGTGAAGGGTTGAATTAATGGAATATCGCAGTGCAACACATGGACATTCTACTAAGAGGAAAATACGTTTCGAGAGGACTTTGTATACGAAGTTCGCTCTGTTTACGTTTCATACACATGATAAAAATCAGCTTCACGTTGCTTCAGCTTCATCACTTTCTTTATCTGAATACTGTTTACACGTGTCATATATACAATCAAGAAATGTTTACAACGAAAAAGTGTAAAGTGCAAATTTTTATACATCCTTTATACAAGCAGTCCCCAACCTTTTTATTGCCGCGGACCGGTCAACGTTTGATATTTTACCGAGGCCCACTGAGGGGGGACGTTGATTGTTTATATTTTAGATTGATTTAATTTAATTGTATTTAAACATGCCTTCAAAATAAAATACAGTTACACCAAAAAATGAATATAATGTGATTTAACATTTTAACTCACTAGAACGCTAAATCACTGAGAACCCTGAGCTTGTTTTTATGCAACAAGACAGTTCCATCTCGGGGTAATAGGAGACAATGACACCCGAAGTGTGTTTCTTATGTCCAGTTTATTCCGTTGTCCCGTCGTCCATTAAAAGTCGCACAAACAGAGAGAAATTCACCATAGTAAATAAAATGGAAATACCAGTAATTTGATGTTCCTTGGGCGGCCCGGTACCATTTGATCTACGAACCGGTACCGGTCCGAGGCCCTGAGGTTGGGGACCACTGCTTTAAACTATTTTTTTATTATTAATTAAATTTTAAAGCAATTAATCAGCTTCAATAAATTAAAGTGTTATATTAGTGAAGTACTTTTAATTCCATTCTCATGTGTAACTCGATTACCTTAAAATTACTTAATTTTACATAATTCAAGTCATGGGACATTCGTTATTGTTGGGTTGCAATTTTTAAATTACAGACCAATAGATTTTTAGTGTCGTCCGTCTGTTTATCTGTTCTTCTATAACTTCGAGTTAGATAAGTTAAAATGGAAATCATATAAACGACTTTAAGCATTTCTTATCTGGTGTCGATTTTTTATACACGATTACCCACATTACCCGTTTAAAAGGCTTTCTGATTCGTAATCGTAGCGTGCCAAAGCCATTCCTCGAATAAGATCACAGCACAAACACCGACAGTGTGCCTAGTCTGGAGTCATGTGAGTAGTCACACGAATATCTAAGGAGTAATATTTGGTAATTCCCAGATAATGAAGAAAAGTGATATCTATTCACCAACATTAGTTTTCGCTATAAAGAGATAGTGCTATATTGGTCAGCGAAATATCGAGGTGTTACTGCATATATGCTTGTCACCGGTAATTTTTTTATGTTTATTTTACAGTACCAATAGTATTGTGTTATATATTCTTTCTTGTACGAGATTTTTTGTAAATGAATATAATGTTTATGTATACCTATGTAATTTAAATAAATTAATTTTTAATAATTAACATTATCAGAAATTAGGTTCATTTTGAAACATTAATACTAGATTTCGAAGTTATTAAGAGAAAATAGTTAAATTTGCGTATAGTCTTTAATAAATATATCTTCATGAATTATTAATTTTGTAATAAATAGTAATGTTTATAAAGGTATTGTCGCAGGCCGGATGGCCAAGAGGCTAAGGTGACACCTACTGCTCTGGGAGACTCGGCATCGAATCCGGACAGGTCAAGTAAACCCCTGGAATTTTCCGGGGGAGTGGTCCCCGTCCCTCACCACCCGGCCGCCCCATTGTGGCCTGGCCGAAACCATAATGGGCCTGCTATAACAGGCTATATTAGTGCCCACGGAGCGGAAAGAGTATAAAAAAAAAGGGATTGTCGTTTGTTATAGTTATCTCTATTACATGCAGGTAAGACCTTAACACCATAGTTAATTATACAATGAGTGTTTTAAAGTTCCAACTCATCACTATGGTAGATCTACTGTACGTTTACTAATAATTTTTCACGCTAATATGGCCATTTCTTATACTGCAAAGAACTGCTGAATTACTGAGAATAATCTGCCCATTAGCAAGGAATGACAACTGCTACCCAATGGTATAGACTCTATACTATAGAGTGATTTTTAGATGCTGGAATGCAAATAATACTGTGCGCAAATATGCAATGCTATTAACACAAATGAAAACCGAGTAACCATTAAAACAGAACAAGTGACTGACATTTTCAGAGAAACGACAGCGCATAGGCAATAACACTGGAAGTATTCCAGATTATCGAAGGCCGAATTGGAGAAAAGTCTACTGTAATCTAATATTCCAACAACGAAAGTGTTCATGATAAATCTGTCTTTATTTCTTTGTTATAAAAATACTCATTTTTCAAAACGATTTACACTTTAAAGACCATGCTTATATCTGGTATTTATATATTAACATTTTGAATCCAGTATTAAGACAAACTTGTAAATATTTTAATAAAGCGATTAAACGGAGTATCATCACTTCCACTGGACACAGTTCCAACTTCAGGTAACAATGCCTTGCACGTGGCATCTTCCGGTGTGTAATTTTCGCACACGACGTCAGGTAAGTTTGACACAGAAAACGCTATAAATTTCCCCACGAATTCTTTAGCTTCGGCTCCACATTCTTTCTCTATTAAATCGGCTCCACACTTTCGGAATCGACCATAAGAACTACAAAGAAACAATTGTTACTCGCTATTTAACTAATATTTAATGGTGTGTATTTGGTAATTCGAACCTACCAGCAAGCCAGATTTACTCTATCACTTGAAGGAGTCGAAGGAAGTTTCGATATAGCAGCGAGAGCGTCATTTGCACACTATTGTTGATTTTTCCATACTTTAGAAAGGCATGCCGCGTGTTTTAGTAATGCTGTAAAATGAAAATAAGTAAATAAAATATTGCAACAATGCAACTAAATCCAGCAATATTAAATATATTTTTACTCGTTCTCAATTCGTTTCCTGGTGTGCAGAATTGATCGAAATTTTCTTGATGTTCAGAATTGACAAAAGAAATTAATTGCTTGTACAGAGGAGTTGTACATCTGTCTGTGTATTTATTGAAACAAGCTGCAGTTTCCTTTAGGTACCTGAAATATTATAATGTGATATATAGTTAAACTTGAAATAATGCTAACCTCGAGAAGCCCCAATAAATATACGTGAATATATATTTTGTTAATAATTCCTCTTAGTTATTAAATACAGAAATTTACATTGCGAAGGATATTATTATTAGAAAATTATCTGGCATTTAAAGTTTCAAATATCAAATTTCATTGTAGATTTCATTAATTTAACTCATTTTTAGTTTATGTGAAATTGTTCGGTTTAGTGTCACACTCTGATTCTATGTTAATTTCAAAAGCAATTGTATTGTGTCGCTACATCTAGATAAATTTTCGTATCTTCTTTTTGTAGAAAATACCTACTCGCATCGTGTTTGGATTTCTTCTTCGTTTTGTGGAATGGGATGACTTTGAAAAATCTGAGATCTTCTAATGGCGCATGCTTCTAATTCTCTCCAATGACACGAGTCTTGTTTTGACAGTTGAATTACTAAGGAAATTATTTAAGTTTTAAAGACTTTAATCACGCAATGTAATTTAAAATTTAAAACTATGTTTTTTTCTAAAGAAATTTGGACACCCGAACATTTAGTTATTTAAGGAATACATTACAAAGTTGAGAAAAATTGCTTTAGTCATACAATAAATTAACCAGTTAATTCTTTTCAATTAATTATAATTAATAGTTGTATTTGTTTTTGGCTGTAAGATTACGGTTTTTGGTAACCAATTAAAGTAATGAATTAAAAATCTTGATTGTATCATCAACGATCAACGTTAAACCATGAAAGATCAATCTATATTCCTAAATATTTCTTATCGTATATTGTTTTGTTGGGATTTTTATAAAAGTTTTCGACATATTAAGCGATTTAAATCAGACATAGAGGTAGAGAATTACGTAATTTAATATACTAAATTATTTCATTGCATTAACTTACAGAAAGTAAAGACAATAAAGCATGCAGCCTTCATTGTATAGCTGGAATACGTACACCTTGCAGTAAGAAGTGTACAATTGTAGAAGTGTTATGCGTATTTATAGTCGAAGTATGAGTAATTTTCTAAAAGAAATTTCAAGATTTAGCTATTATGTAGATAAAAATTAGTTTATTAGATAATAATACCTTATTTTCTACATTCGTGACTTCTTGAACTCAATAATTTTAAACATTTTTCTTCATAAATAACATTATTTTAATGACCCGTATCAATTCTACTGTTCGAATGTATGATTAATATAATAGTAATAATTAACTTGTTTGTTATTTAGAAATGAGGTTATTTACGATGAAGTTAAAACATTTCATTCTTTCTGTGATATTTTTAATGCAATATAAGTTGTGTAAAATTTTACCTGTCAAAAAAAAGTTAGCAACGAGTTGCATAACTTTCACGGCAAACAAAATGTAAAATTAATTGGGTGTAATTTTTTAAATAAATTTTTAAAACTTTATATATTAATAATTATTATAAAATGGCAGAAAGCTTCATTTTAAAGGTATAGAAGAGTTTTATAAAACGTTATAAATTGTAATAACGAGTAAATGCGTCATTAAGTCCGATCTCACTCGAGATATGACTCCATTTTTCCACTCCCTTGACCTTTAACTATCAAAATTTAATAACTTGAATGTTTCTTATACACACGATTTTGCCAAATTTCGTTTCTTATACATTACCCTATCCAAAGATATTAAAAGAAACAGAAGCCAAAAAACACACAAACACATCAATAGTACATACATATAAGCTCCTTCCAAAGAATCATTTCCTGTTTTAAATTCAGAAGGCCTCATGACGTGGAGATTTGCAGAAAGTATCGAGAGTGAAATTTATCACCATTCTAATTCTTTCATGTCTTAAATACGTTACAGTTAAATCGATAAATCTAGTAAATATACATAATAACTTGCGTTTGGCGGCTCCCGCATCTTGTTAAATGCAACGGGAAAGATATAGAAGTAGAAGATCGATACAGAGCTATGGAAGACAATTTAAAAGATAATGTCTCACTTTATTAATAACTTCAACAATGTTAAAAGAAAAAGAGATGATGTTAAAGTCTCAGGTAAGGAGTGACTCCAGGGATCATTCTTCAGGTGGATGTGAAGGCAAGAAGGACGAGATTGGCACTGAAAAAGGAAAATTGGTTTAAAAGTATTCGAGGAATCAGTTTGTTGTGTTCCAGACACTTTTTATTCAAAACGTTTCTAATCCTGATAATCCTTTATATCAGGTATAGTATTTTCTACAGCAAACAAATATTAAATGGTTTAATTAACTACTTATAATTTATTATTCAATATTCTCTTCTACGTACTCATCTCGGGCTAATGTAAATTCCCACCCCTTTTCAGTTTCATATAATTTGTGAGTGCTTCCATAAAAGAACAACCATACATAAAAATGCAATTTTGAGTACGAGTGCATTTCCAGTGTTTATAATTCTAAATACGTCTTAATCCCATGGGGATCGTTAGAGAGTTTGGTATAAAAATTGTCATTATTGTGAAGAATTGTGTGAATTTTATCGCCTTTTTATGACCCTTTTAACTCGTTAACATCAATCAATAGGCAAATCTCATAAACTAATGACAATTCTCTGGTACGAAGAAACGTTTCATGTATTAGTAGATAAAATACAATTTTTTTCTTACAAAATACTCTATTCCAATTAAGTACTGTATTAATCAATGGGTTCAAAATAACAATAAATAGTTTCATTAAATAAATTCATTTAGTATTTCAAGAATTCCGTATACTGTAGTGCTTTTCCGGAAGAAAAAATATAGTATTAATAGTTTAGAAAATTAAATAATTATGAAAGTATTATTAACTACTTTCAGGGTTTGATCCTATGGACTTTACGTACGTCAAGATGTTCATGTGTCAGAATTCTGTATTCTGTACAACAGAATGTCGATTAGTCGGGAATTTGTACGTCAGGATGTTAATTTTTCAGATTTTCATCGAATTTTTACATAAATTCTTTCATGATGACGACCAGTTTTTACAACACAAAGGTTGAAGACAATTCATTTTGCGAAAAAGGTATTTTGAGAATTAGAAATAAGGGAACGAAACGGATAAAAGTTAATATAAAGATTAATATTTTTAATTACTTATATAATACGTGTTTCATATGTTTATATAAAGAAGTAACAATGTGTTATATAAAGAATGTAGTATCGTATACTTCTATGAGATAAAATTTCTTTCAGAAATAACTAAATAAATTTACTAAAAATAACTATCCGAAGAAAAACGCCCATCCATCTCGTGCTGCAGTTCATGTAAAACCGTTTTCGTACGAATAAACTAAAATGTTAACGTCCAAAATAATTTTAACAATGCAAACAATTTTTCTTTTAGGCAAAATATCTTTATTCTTTTCTGTTACATGAATTTAAAGATATTTTTGACATTTTACTTATAAATCATTCATCACTACGTGTCATCTACTACGTTCATGCGTTAAAGTGAACTTGTAAATATTTTAATAAAGCGATTAAACGGAGTATCATCACTTCCACTGGACACAGTTCCCACTGCAGGTAACAATGCCTTGCACGTGGCATCCTCCGGTGTGTAATTTTGGCACACGACGTCAGGTAAGTTTGACACTGAAAATGCTATAAATTTCTCCACAAATTCTTTTGCTTCGACTCCACATTCTTTCTCTATTAAATCGGCTCCACACTTTCGGAATCGACCATAAGAACTAAAAAAACAATTGTTACTAGCTATTTAACTAATATTTAATAATGTGTATTGAGTAATTCAAACGTACCAGCAAGCCAGATTTACTCTATCACTTGAAGGAGTCGAAGGAAGCTTCGATATAGCAGCGAAAGCGTCATTTGCACACGATTGCTGATCCTTCCATACTTTAGAAAGACATGCCGAGTGTTTTAGTAATGCTGTAAAATGAAAATAAGTAAATAAAATATTGCAACAATACAACTAAATCCAGCAATAAAAAATATATTTTTACTCGTTCTTAATTCGTTTCCTGGTGTGCAGAATTGATTGAAATTTTCTTCAGATTCAGAATTGACGAAAGAAATTAATTGCTGATACAAAGGGGTTGCACATCTGTCTGTGTATTTATTGAAACAAGCTGCAATTTCTCTAAGGTATCTGAAATATTACAATATAGAATATGTCATTTTAAATTTATTTTCCAATAAGAATTATTTAAATAACGCTGACTGCATCTTACTGGCATCGACTTTCTATTTCTTGTTCGTTTTTTGGAATGGGATCACTCTGAAAAATCTGAGATCTTCTAATGGCGCAGACTTCTAATTCTTTCCAATGACACGAGTCTTGCTTTGAAAGATTAATTACTGTGAAAAAAACAATTATGCAAGTTTTAAAATGAAAACTTAAATAACATTACATCTGTGAAAATTATTTGTACTTCTTCAATGTATACAGTAATAATTACCGAATTCATTAATTACTGTTTTTTATGAATTTTCGTGTAATTTCGATACTAAAATAAACCAAATTTACGTCAGTTATAGATAAAGACATTACACTTGTTTATACTGCACACTAAATTAATTTATTTTTTCAGCAAAGAATATTTATATTATAGTGTTTGAAAGGTTTTAATGTATACCATATATACAGTCGACCCCCCTATAACACTGTTGATTATTCCGTTTTATATGAATTCCATGTTATACGAGTCACTTAGATTTTACAAATACGTGAGCCGTTCACAGCCCGGCACACATATTTGTAAAATCTAAGTGACTCGTACAACATGGAATTCATATAAAACGGAATAATCAACAGTGTTATAGGGGGGTCGACTGTACTACTATATCAGCGTAAAAACAAATATATAAATTTATATAACTGCTCACACTTACCAATAGTGAAAATAGTGAAGTGGATTATGTTCTTCATGTTAGGTCTGAAGGTGCTGAAGTTACAAGTGAAGACTGTACACAAGTACAAATATTCGGCGTATTTATACTCATTGTAGCAATTATTTTTTGGGTTTAATTTCAAAATATTTTGTTTATTTAACACAACATTAAACATTGAAATTTCTTTATAAAATGCAGTAATTTTAATGACCCATTTCATTATTATAGTTCAAGTGTATATTAATAGTATAATAATTTATTACTTAAATAAAATTTATGTTATTTATAGTTTACGTAAAGTATTCTTTAGAAATATTATATTTGAATTTATTTGTAACATTTTATACTCAAATTGTTAGCGTGTCGGATGATCGAGACAATTAAAGTGTTGTTATGTGTTTCGGAATTCCGACGTCAAATCCAGGTAATTGGAATCCTGGAGAATTTTTCGGGTGTGATTTGTTACTAATATAACTGTCTTGGCACGGGATGTATTTGAAAACAAGCTCTGTTAGCGCCCAGAAAAACATCTTTAAATAAACTCAAGACGTACCTTTTACGTGTGAAGGGTTGAATTAATGGAATATCGCAGTGCAACACATGGACATTCTACTAAGAGGAAAATACGTTTCGAGAGGACTTTGTATACGAAGTTCGCTCTGTTTACGTTTCATACACATGATAAAAATCAGCTTCACGTTGCTTCAGCTTCATCACTTTCTTTATCTGAATACTGTTTACACGTGTCATATATACAATCAAGAAATGTTTACAACGAAAAAGTGTAAAGTGCAAATTTTTATACATCCTTTATACAAGCAGTCCCCAACCTTTTTATTGCCGCGGACCTGTCAACGTTTGATATTTTACCGAGGCCCACTGAGGGGGGACGTTGATTGTTTATATTTTAGATTGATTTAATTTAATTGTATTTCAACATGCCTTCAAAATAAAATACAGTTACACCAAAAAATGAATATAATGTGATTTAACATTTTAACTCACTAGAACGCTAAATCACTGAGAACCCTGAGCTTGTTTTTATGCAACAAGACAGTTCCATCTCGGGGTAATAGGAGACAATGACACCCGAAGTGTGTTTCTTATGTCCAGTTTATTCCGTTGTCCCGTCGTCTATTAAAAGTTGCACAAACAGAGAGAAATTCACCATAGTAAATAAAATGGAAATACCAGTAATTTGATGTTCCTTGGGCGGCCCGGTACCATTTGATCTACGAACCGGTACCGGTCCGAGGCCCTGAGGTTGGGGACCACTGCTTTAAACTATTTTTTTATTATTAATTAAATTTTAAAGCAATTAATCAGCTTCAATAAATTAAAGTGTTATATTAGTGAAGTACTTTTAATTCCATTCTCATGTGTAACTCGATTACCTTAAAATTACTTAATTTTACATAATTCAAGTCATGGGACATTCGTTATTGTTGGGTTGCAATTTTTAAATTACAGACCAATAGATTTTTAGTGTCGTCCGTCTGTTTATCTGTTCTTCTATAACTTCGAGTTAGATAAGTTAAAATGGAAATCATATAAACGACTTTAAGCATTTCTTATCTGGTGTCGATTTTTTATACACGATTACCCACATTACCCGTTTAAAAGGCTTTCTGATTCGTAATCGTAGCGTGCCAAAGCCATTCCTCGAATAAGATCACAGCACAAACACCGACAGTGTGCCTAGTCTGGAGTCATGTGAGTAGTCACACGAATATCTAAGGAGTAATATTTGGTAATTCCCAGATAATGAAGAAAAGTGATATCTATTCACCAACATTAGTTTTCGCTATAAAGAGATAGTGCTATATTGGTCAGCGAAATATCGAGGTGTTACTGCATATATGCTTGTCACCGGTAATTTTTTTATGTTTATTTTACAGTACCAATAG
Organism: Centruroides sculpturatus; assembly: GCF_000671375.1. NCBI lineage: Eukaryota > Metazoa > Arthropoda > Arachnida > Scorpiones > Buthidae > Centruroides > Centruroides sculpturatus. The sequence goes on along the minus strand of NW_019385253.1, from coordinate 263,429 downwards.
TATTGTGTTATATATTCTTTCTTGTACGAGATTTTTTGTAAATGAATATAATGTTTATGTATACCTATGTAATTTAAATAAATTAATTTTTAATAATTAACATTATCAGAAATTAGGTTCATTTTGAAACATTAATACTAGATTTCGAAGTTATTAAGAGAAAATAGTTAAATTTGCGTATAGTCTTTAATAAATATATCTTCATGAATTATTAATTTTGTAATAAATAGTAATGTTTATAAAGGTATTGTCGCAGGCCGGATGGCCAAGAGGCTAAGGTGACACCTACTGCTCTGGGAGACTCGGCATCGAATCCGGACAGGTCAAGTAAACCCCTGGAATTTTCCGGGGGAGTGGTCCCCGTCCCTCACCACCCGGCCGCCCCATTGTGGCCTGGCCGAAACCATAATGGGCCTGCTATAACAGGCTATATTAGTGCCCACGGAGCGGAAAGAGTATAAAAAAAAAGGGATTGTCGTTTGTTATAGTTATCTCTATTACATGCAGGTAAGACCTTAACACCATAGTTAATTATACAATGAGTGTTTTAAAGTTCCAACTCATCACTATGGTAGATCTACTGTACGTTTACTAATAATTTTTCACGCTAATATGGCCATTTCTTATACTGCAAAGAACTGCTGAATTACTGAGAATAATCTGCCCATTAGCAAGGAATGACAACTGCTACCCAATGGTATAGACTCTATACTATAGAGTGATTTTTAGATGCTGGAATGCAAATAATACTGTGCGCAAATATGCAATGCTATTAACACAAATGAAAACCGAGTAACCATTAAAACAGAACAAGTGACTGACATTTTCAGAGAAACGACAGCGCATAGGCAATAACACTGGAAGTATTCCAGATTATCGAAGGCCGAATTGGAGAAAAGTCTACTGTAATCTAATATTCCAACAACGAAAGTGTTCATGATAAATCTGTCTTTATTTCTTTGTTATAAAAATACTCATTTTTCAAAACGATTTACACTTTAAAGACCATGCTTATATCTGGTATTTATATATTAACATTTTGAATCCAGTATTAAGACAAACTTGTAAATATTTTAATAAAGCGATTAAACGGAGTATCATCACTTCCACTGGACACAGTTCCAACTTCAGGTAACAATGCCTTGCACGTGGCATCTTCCGGTGTGTAATTTTCGCACACGACGTCAGGTAAGTTTGACACAGAAAACGCTATAAATTTCCCCACGAATTCTTTAGCTTCGGCTCCACATTCTTTCTCTATTAAATCGGCTCCACACTTTCGGAATCGACCATAAGAACTACAAAGAAACAATTGTTACTCGCTATTTAACTAATATTTAATGGTGTGTATTTGGTAATTCGAACCTACCAGCAAGCCAGATTTACTCTATCACTTGAAGGAGTCGAAGGAAGTTTCGATATAGCAGCGAAAGCGTCATTCGCACACGATTGCTGATCCTTCCATACTTTAGAAAGACATGCCGAGTGTTTTAGTAATGCTGTAAAATGAAAATAAGTAAATAAAATATTGCAACAATACAACTAAATCCAGCAATAATAAATATATTTTTACTCGTTCTCAATTCGTTTCCTGGTGTGCAGAATTGATTAAAATTTTCTTCAGATTCAGAATTGACGAAAGAAATTAATTGCTGGTACAAAGGGGTTGCACATCTGTCTGTGTATTTATTGAAACAAGCTGCAGTTTCTCTAAGGTATCTGAAATATTGCAATATAGAATATGTCATTTTGAATTTATTTTTTAACAAGTATTATTTAAATAACGCTGACTGCATCTTACTGGCATCGACTTTCTATTTCTTCTTCGTTCTTTGGAATGGGATAATTCTGAAAAATCTGAGATTGTCTAATGGCGCAGGCTTCTAATTCTCTCCAATGACACGAGTCTTGCTTTGAAAGTTTAATTACTGTTCAATAAAAATAATTATTTTAAATTGTAAAATACAACTTAACCTGCAAACAACGGTTATTGTTTGTATTTTAAAGTGGCTATCGTTCTGATATTTTATAAGATAGTATATGTTACTAGTATTTAGTTAATTATATAATTTTTTATGAATTCCTACACTTACCAAGAGTCAATATAGTGAAGTAGATAATGTTCTTCATATTACAACTGAAGGTGTGCTGAAGTTAGAACTGAAGACTGTACACAAATACAAATATTCAGCGTATTTATACTCGTTGTGGTAATTATTTCCTGAGTTTAATTTCAAAATATTTTTACTATTTAAGATAACATTGAAGATTGAAATTTGTTTTGTCAAGTGAAAGGATATTTCTTCATAAAATACCGTAATTTTAATGACCCATTTCATTGTTATAGTTCAAGTGTATAATAATAATAATATAATAGTTTATTACTTAAATAGAAATTACGTTATTTATAGTTGAAATAAACTAGTCTTTAGAAATGTTACATATGAATTAAAATTTGTAAATTAGTCTTCTATTTTTAATGTTTAAAATCCGTAAGGTTCAGTCATGCGTAATGGTTGCAGCGATTAGAATCATCCTACTGTTTATGGGATCTCAGAACCAATCTGGAAAATTGGAAACTGAAGGATTTTCATAGATGATTTGTGCTTAATAATGTCCACGTGTTTCATCTTCCGGAAGCCCTATTGCTTGCTGAGCCTTGCGGTTCTTCTTCAGAAGGCTGTATTAGTGCCTTCACGAAATATTTTAATACTTTTTAGACAGCAACGATTGTAATGATGAGATATTACACAGCAACACTCGTGCGATCTGCCAAGGAATAGATATCTTCTACTAGTGGAAGCTGGTTTCTGTTCAAGTGTTATACAAGTGTTGAAAGTCTGTAAAACTGCACGTGGCCGTAGATATGAACACACGATTGTGATTTTATCCGCTGAATTATTTTATCCATTCGATCACTAAACGGCTGTACGAACCATACATTTCATTTATTGTATGATAAATTTATATTTGGAGCAGTTTTACCTGTAAATTACAATAGTGTTTGAACTAAATGATTTTATCACTAAATAAATTTATTTTAAGGTTAAATACAAGTGTTATTTAGTGAATTCCTTTTGACTCTATCATCAAAAACAGTACTTATGTTTGAGCTTGAAAGTATGTGTGCTGTCGAGGCAGATTCCAGATTAAAACACGTGTCGTTTGTCGTTTTTGGATAATGTAATTTCAATTACCTTACAATTTACTTGCTTAATCTTACATAATTGAAGTAATAAGAAATGAGTTGCAATTGTCAAATTGCAGACCTATAGATTATCAGTGTTATCAATCTATTTATCCACCCTTCCTTACTTTCGAGAATAGAGTTAGATAGATGAAAATCGAGAACAGATACGGGTATGATTAGGAGTCGGAGGTCCCGAGTACCTTCATAATAACTTCCAGTTCGACCGGAAGCGAGAATAAATCAGTAACGAACACTACTAAAAATCAGTGATTTTTAGTAGTGTTTGTAAGCATTTTATATTCATATGACACGCCACTTAACTTAATTTTGTCTATTGTTCTGTAAATTAAATAAAACAATGTTGTTTATTTAATTCACAAAAGATACATTTTAACAGATTAAATAAAACTCGTGTAATCAATTCAAAAAGGTTTTGTTTTTGACTTGTAAACTTATTGTTCTTTGAAAATGATTTATTTAATAAGCTTCTAAAGTTTTCGCGGCACACCTACGATCCTCGCGTGGCACACCCGTTTAAATACACTGATATGCAACAATACGACATACGGGCGATGTACCGAGGAAGTGCTACCGGGAAAACTTTTTATGGTAGTCTGCCTCTCATTTAGAAGTGTTTAAATTAACAGAAGTGATTGTTTTGGTATCAACGATTAGACACAATACCATAATCATACCCTTGCTCAAAGAGCAAAACACCCATCCGTAGTCGAGTGGATAAAGCAAGTGCCCAATTAGTTGGGGTTTTACGTCTTACGAACGGTTTTCCAAGCCTTCTATAAGTGTTTAACATTTAAATACAAGCCACTTCCTTATTAAAAGATCGCCCAAGTTTTCTTGTTTTTTTTCAATAAAACAAACAAACTAAACTATTCAAGTAAAATGGTAACCTTATTTTACAAAATAACATATTATTTACAGGTTTTGAGTTATTAAATTCATTTACTTATTAAAGGCGAAATACATGAAGGCTGCGAAACCTTCACAAGGTTAATAAAATTTGCATTGACTAATTTAATTGTACACGAAATTTCAGTGTAATTAAAGTGTAAATTCAAATAAGGATCCATCAAAGAAATTCGTAATGGATACTACTCGTATTTATTAGTAAGCCTACATTTAATCAAGTGTTTTTCTATTGTGTATTGAGATCACTATAAATGAATACCTAAATTAAAAACAACAAATGTTTCTTTATTCAATTCCTTTTCATGAATACATGTTGTAAACAGAGAATACATTTCTTATATTTTTCAACAATACACTGAAGATTTTTATGAATAATTACATTATTATTCACTTTGTTATGGATAAACTTGTGAATATTTTAATGAAACGATTAAACGGTGAATTATTACTTCCACTGGGTGTTGTTCCTGCTTCAGGTAACAATGCCTTGCACGTATCATCTTCCGGTTTGAAATTTTGGCACACGACGTCAGGTAAGTTTGACACAGAAAATGCTATAAATTTCACAACGAATTCGTTGGCTTCGGATCCACATTGCTTTTCTATTAAATCGGCTCCACAGTTTCTGAATCTTCGATAAGAACTACAAAGAAACAATTGTTACTCTCTATTTAAGTAATATTAAATGGTGCATATTGGGTAATTCGAACGTACCAGCAAGCCAGATTTACTCTATCACTTGAAGGAGTCGAAGGAAGTTTCGATATAGCAGCGAAAGCGTCATTCGCACAAGATTGCTGATCCTTCCATACTTTAGAAAGGCATGCCGCGTGTTTTAGTAATGCTACAAAATTAAAATAAGTAAATAAAATATTGTAACAATACAACTAAATCCATCAATAATAAATAAATTTTTTTTACTCGTTCTCATTTCATTTCCTGGTGTGCAGAATTTATTTAGATTTTCTTGAGATTCAGAATTGACGAAAGAAATTAATTGCTGGTACAAAGGGGTTGCGCATCTGTCTGTGTATTTATTTACACATGCAGTAGTGTCTTTAAGGTATCTGAAATATTCAAATGTATTTAATATTTCTTTAATTATTGTTTATAAACGTTAAATACAGTACTTACTCGCATCGACTATCAATTTCTGCTTCATTTTGTGGTATTGGATTACTCTGAAAAATTAATGAGCTTCGAATTGCACACGCTTCTAATTCTCTCCAGTGACACGAATCCTGTTTTGACAGTGACACTAGTATAAGGGAGAAAAACTTATATTATAAATAATGATCTACAATAATTTCTGCTTATAGTATTTATTATAAACAACTATCATCTCTAAAATCCCCTAATATTAGCTGAATAGACAGATCTAAGAAGTGCAGTCTCTTATTTTCTTCACGTGCTTAATACCTAAATAAATACTGGTTTTCTGAATAAAGCACCCCATATATATATTTCTCCTACTAATATAGAAAAAAACTAGGTGTATTGTAAATATTTATAAAGTTTTTTTACACTTACCAAGAGTAAATAAAACAAAGTAGACGATATTCTTCATGATAGAAGTGAAGATGCTTGCAACTTACAGGTGAAAACTGTACAACTTTGAAGCCATTTTACTTATTTATAGTCGTCGAAAGAGCAATTTTCTGGAAACAATTTCGAAATTCGTAATTATTTATTAACATTTAGAAGAATTGAAGTATTTGATAATAAATAACTTATGAAATAACAGGAGATTTTCGAAAATAACTCGTGACGTCTTCAAATTAGTTACTTCCTGTGAAATTCTTCTATTGTTTCTCATAGAAAATACAAGTTTCCACATAAATTTTTATTTGTATAAGGTCCAATTTTATTATCACAGTACAAAAATACGACTAATAAGATAATAATATATTTATTTATATAAAATTTAGGTTATTTTATTGTTTAGAAATATTTGTTTCGTTTATTTATAAATGAAATAAATATAAAAATGTCAGTGTTTTTGATGTANTATAATACGTGTTTCATATGTTTATATAAAGAAGTAACAATGTGTTATATAAAGAATGTAGTATCGTATACTTCTATGAGATAAAATTTCTTTCAGAAATAACTAAATAAATTTACTAAAAATAACTATCCGAAGAAAAACGCCCATCCATCTCGTGCTGCAGTTCATGTAAAACCGTTTTCGTACGAATAAACTAAAATGTTAACGTCCAAAATAATTTTAACAATGCAAACAATTTTTCTTTTAGGCAAAATATCTTTATTCTTTTCTGTTACATGAATTTAAAGATATTTTTGACATTTTACTTATAAATCATTCATCACTACGTGTCATCTACTACGTTCATGCGTTAAAGTGAACTTGTAAATATTTTAATAAAGCGATTAAACGGAGTATCATCACTTCCACTGGACACAGTTCCCACTGCAGGTAACAATGCCTTGCACGTGGCATCCTCCGGTGTGTAATTTTGGCACACGACATCAGGTAAGTTTGACACTGAAAATGCTATAAATTTCTCCACAAATTCTTTTGCTTCGACTCCACATTCTTTCTCTATTAAATCGGCTCCACACTTTCGGAATCGACCATAAGAACTAAAAAAACAATTGTTACTAGCTATTTAACTAATATTTAATAATGTGTATTGAGTAATTCAAACGTACCAGCAAGCCAGATTTACTCTATCACTTGAAGGAGTCGAAGGAAGCTTCGATATAGCAGCGAAAGCGTCATTTGCACACGATTGCTGATCCTTCCATACTTTAGAAAGACATGCCGAGTGTTTTAGTAATGCTGTAAAATGAAAATAAGTAAATAAAATATTGCAACAATACAACTAAATCCAGCAATAAAAAATATATTTTTACTCGTTCTTAATTCGTTTCCTGGTGTGCAGAATTGATTGAAATTTTCTTCAGATTCAGAATTGACGAAAGAAATTAATTGCTGATACAAAGGGGTTGCACATCTGTCTGTGTATTTATTGAAACAAGCTGCAATTTCTCTAAGGTATCTGAAATATTACAATATAGAATATGTCATTTTAAATTTATTTTCCAATAAGAATTATTTAAATAACGCTGACTGCATCTTACTGGCATCGACTTTCTATTTCTTGTTCGTTTTTTGGAATGGGATCACTCTGAAAAATCTGAGATCTTCTAATGGCGCAGACTTCTAATTCTTTCCAATGACACGAGTCTTGCTTTGAAAGATTAATTACTGTGAAAAAAACAATTATGCAAGTTTTAAAATGAAAACTTAAATAACATTACATCTGTGAAAATTATTTGTACTTCTTCAATGTATACAGTAATAATTACCGAATTCATTAATTACTGTTTTTTATGAATTTTCGTGTAATTTCGATACTAAAATAAACCAAATTTACGTCAGTTATAGATAAAGACATTACACTTGTTTATACTGCACACTAAATTAATTTATTTTTTCAGCAAAGAATATTTATATTATAGTGTTTGAAAGGTTTTAATGTATACCANTACACATGCAGTAGTGTCTTTAAGGTATCTGAAATATTCAAATGTATTTAATATTTCTTTAATTATTGTTTATAAACGTTAAATACAGTACTTACTCGCATCGACTATCAATTTCTGCTTCATTTTGTGGTATTGGATTACTCTGAAAAATTAATGAGCTTCGAATTGCACACGCTTCTAATTCTCTCCAGTGACACGAATCCTGTTTTGACAGTGACACTAGTATAAGGGAGAAAAACTTATATTATAAATAATGATCTACAATAATTTCTGCTTATAGTATTTATTATAAACAACTATCATTTCTAAAATCCCCTAATATTAGCTGAATAGACAGATCTAAGAAGTGCAGTCTCTTATTTTCTTCACGTGCTTAATACCTAAATAAATACTGGTTTTCTGAATAAAGCACCCCATATATATATTTCTCCTACTAATATAGAAAAAAACTAGGTGTATTGTAAATATTTATAAAGTTTTTTTACACTTACCAAGAGTAAATAAAACAAAGTAGACGATATTCTTCATGATAGAAGTGAAGATGCTTGCAACTTACAGGTGAAAACTGTACAACTTTGAAGCCATTTTACTTATTTATAGTCGTCGAAAGAGCAATTTTCTGGAAACAATTTCGAAATTCGTAATTATTTATTAACATTTAGAAGAATTGAAGTATTTGATAATAAATAACTTATGAAATAACAGGAGATTTTCGAAAATAACTCGTGACGTCTTCAAATTAGTTACTTCCTGTGAAATTCTTCTATTGTTTCTCATAGAAAATACAAGTTTCCACATAAATTTTTATTTGTATAAGGTCCAATTTTATTATCACAGTACAAAAATACGACTAATAAGATAATAATATATTTATTTATATAAAATTTAGGTTATTTTATTGTTTAGAAATATTTGTTTCGTTTATTTATAAATGAAATAAATATAAAAATGTCAGTGTTTTTGATGTAGAGTAGAAAATTTTAAAATTTACTAAAATATAGCTGAACCGGTAACAACGGCGACCTGTATATGGCGAACATATCTAAAATACGTCTGACATAAAAGTAGAGCCTCAAACAATGGAAACCTGTATATGGCGACCACATTTAAGGTACGTTTAACATAATACGGTAGAAGCTCTAACAGTGGAAACCTGTATAAGGCGTCCATATGTACAATACGTCTAACAAAGTAGAGCCTCAAACAGTGAAAACCTGTATATGGTGGCCATCTTTAATGTACGTTTAACAATACAGTAGATGCTCTGACAGTGGAAACCTGTATATGGCGGCCATATGTACAATACGTCTAAAATAATAAAGCAGAACCTCACAGTGTAAACCTGTATATGATGGCCACATTTAAGGTACGTTTAACACAATACAATAGAAGATCTAACAGTGTAAACCTGTATATGGAATCCATATGTTCAATACGTCTAACATTATAAAGCAGAACCTCACAGTGGAAACCTGTATATGGCGGCCACATTTAAGGTACGTTTAATACAATACGGTAGAAGCTCTAACAGTGGAAACCTGTATATGGCGGCCACACTTAAGGTACGTTTAATACAATACGGTAGATGCTCTGACAGTGGAAGCCTGTATATGGCGGCCATATGTACAATACGTCTTAAGGTACGTTTAATACAATACGGTAGAAGCTCTAACAGTGGAAACCTGTATATGGCGGCCACACTTAAGGTACGTTTAATACAATACGGTAGAAGCTCTAACAGTGGAAACCTGTATATGGCGGCCATATATACAATACGTCTAACATAATATAATAAAGCAGAACCTCACAGTGGAAACCTGTATATGGCGGCGGCTACATTTAAGGTACTTTTAATAAATTATAGAATTCCAAACATTGGAAACCTGTAAATGAAGGCCAGATTTAAAGTACTTTTTTAAAAATGATTACAAAGTCACTTTTAAACCACAATTTCCTGCCTAAAACAGCCATATCTTACGTTTTCGTCACTGTCCGTTGTATACAGGTTTGATCGTAAAATTTATGTTAATTATTCTGTAAATAGAATCTAAATTAAAAATCTACACGCATTACTTCCAAGGTTTAGTTGTTACACGTGTTTCAATATCAGAAAATTATAGAATTTTTATCATTTATTTACACGTGAAAGTAATAATAATAAGGTTACAAATTCTATTGTTTCCGACAATTATTCTCATTATAACAAAATTAAATGACCTAATTTTTCTAACAGCGTACAGAATAACCTCTGAATAACGGTTTACTTCGAATAAGTGAAGGAAAGTACACTTTTTTCCCTCACTTCTTGTTTGTTTTACTCCGTCGTTAAGCGAGTCCGTCGTAAATCGAATACTAATTTAACACGTGTTCGATCACATAAACTTTAGTTATGTTCCTGGAAATACCCCATCTAATATTATTCTGGGGTTTATAAAATGATCAACATTAAAGCGGGATGTTCTTATATAGTGTTTTATATTAAATTATTATAATATTTTAATGTGTATATAAATAAATTAATAAATAAAAGTATTATAAAATAAACATTTTAACGTGTTTTCGGGTCACCTTGTCTTCTATTTTTAGGTCAGACGATAAGAATAGTCATTTAATTACGATAAATACAGTAAATTTTAATAAATAAATAAATATTTTTATTGTTTTTTATACTAAATTTACGTTATAAAATGTTATAAGTATATTTATTTATTTATTATTCACTAGAAAACAATGCGGTTATCTATTCGTTTATTGACGTCATTTAATGTCTTTCCACGTGGGTCCAAAATTCAATTAACCGTGTCTTGTCAAGCGAGTAGGTAATTTGTAAGAGTAAGCGTGCATTGAACAGGTAAAGATGTCGTGTTGATTATATTTTGTGTAATTTTTAAGTAAAGTATTCGAATAAGACAGGAAATTAGCATGTATTTTGATTAATCGAATGGTTAATTAAACAATAACAAATGGATTTATGGACTTTTAAGCGAAACTAACCCCTATTCAGGTGTTAGATAAGTGATAATACGTGGAGATTCCCACTTAGGTGAGGTTCGAACCCACAACCAGTGAGCGTGGGAATGACTAAATACTTTAACTTTACATACGAAAGGTTAGTTTTATCTATTGGATTTTTATATAATACCTTTCCTTACGTAATATTAATACATGTTTTGTAACGAATAACAGATAATATGTTATAAAAACACTTTCATTGTGTATTGAAACGATCTTAGCTTTAAACAGTAATCTCCAAGTTATGTTAAATTAATAAATAAACTTATAGATATACAGCGTAAAAGACAGACATATTTTCAATTATATATAATAACTTGTGAAATTTAAAAATAAATCAATAAATAAGGTCGAGACCTACTGACACTGTAATACCTGCTTCTTGTCCTTAATTACTTATATAAGGACAATTTCCAATTAAAGTATATATTTATTGTAACGTTATCTTGATTTAGTGTCTCCTGAATTTGTTAGCTTTAGTTATAATTGTTTCCTGGGATTTAAATTAATACGAGGTATGTATAATAATGTGTAATTTATACAGTATATACACAAGTATATTGTAAATCAATTTTTCCTTGTTTATTATATCCTAGAATTACTTAGAGGATTTCAATTGTTTTTACATGGAAACGTGTGAAAGTGAAAAGTAGAAGGGTCGAGTAAGTAGAGTTGTTTTTTTACTCTTTCACTTCTGTAGACTATGACAGGGCGTTTTTATTATGCCCATTACCATAATTTTTCTATTCTGTATCAACAAAATATGTAATATATGTTTACTACTGTACATGTTCATATTAATTAAAACTTCTTACGTAACTTTAATAGTGTACAGTTTTAAAATAACGCCATTGTTTAGCAATTAAACTCAAGTATTCTATGTGTTTGTATGGGGTATTCTGAACCGAATTTTCTTTCATAAGAATAGAGAAACAGAAGCAGTTGATGATAAAACTAGAAGAATCGTCAGTGCTCCCTTGAGTTATCCAAGAATAGAGCAATTTCAAGCGAGTTTCCTGATGGTCCTCAACATTATCGACAATTTTTGCGAATATAATTTTAACTCTTATCTCTTAAACAATACAGTCGACCCCCCCTATAAGATCATAGATGCGTTCCAATTTATTAGGAATCCGATTTCTTACAAGTCGTTCCAATCACAGCCCGACACGTGTCAAGTTTACGGACTACGGCTGATTGAAAGGTTTTCTTCCATAAAATTCATCGATTCTACACTAATCCAACTCAACATTTCCAAAATACGTATATTTTTTCGTAGTTTTATAGGAATCGTAATTATAGGGACCGTAATTATAGGGGGGTCGACTGTACAAAAATCAATAATTGTTGACAAATGACTATATATTTCATCGTATTAAAATATGTGTTCATCTGTCGATAATGTTCAACTACGTGATTATTTACTAATTACACAAGATTTATTAAATGAAGTATAATAAACCGTCAACGAGTTGCACAACTTTCCCGGCAACTTTTAAAGTATTGGTGGCGCCATCTGTTATCGTATTTTATATTAAAAAATTTTATATTTTTAATTATTATAAAATGGTAAGAAGATAAATTTTAAGGTATTGATAGGTTTTATAATAATTGTAGATGATAACATAGAGTAAAATGGTCATTAAATTCGAACCTACTGGAGATATACACAACCTATTTTATCTCCCTCCCATCTCCACCTTTAACTACCAAAATTTAATCGCAACAAGCCACCGAATAATCAATCCTCCTTGAAAAATTTCAGAAATTTTCGACATAAAGCACAGGAGTTATTAAGCTTCAAACAGGGTGCACCCTATACACCACACTAACGTCCATATTATTAATTAAGGATTTGGAATAAATATAGGTTGAAGAAAAGGCCCTCTTATTAACCATTAGACAGGAAGAGCTAAACAAAAATATTCTGTATTGATAATAATAGAATAGCAACAGATTATTTTTACAATTTTTTTTTTTTTTTAAATTATAAGTGTAAAATTAATCTATAGTTTTTCGTAAACTTTCAGACTTGTGTCTTCTTCATAAGAATTTTGACAAAAATATCGAATTGGTATTACAGTTAACACAAATGTATCTAAGTACAGCCATACTTTTGTCTGTTTTCGTGTGTATTATTTCGTTATTGATAAGGTGAGTGTTACTATTGTTGTTTATAATCACTGATTCTCCTAGATTATATTGTATTACACAACGTTATAGTAAGTTAATTAAATCTATTTATCGTAATCATTTGTATTGTTTAACGATATATTTATTTATAAGGGCTAATGTTCAACGTTCAGAGTCTTTTATACATACTTGTGAACACTATGTTAATCTCTTTATTCCTAGACTTATTACACCGTCACTGGACACAAGATCAACCGTAGAAAATCACTTAAGGTCTGAAATGCATACATTCTGGAAAAATTATGTCTTTCATCAGCTTTTATTACAAATATTTATGACTGATTTGTGTTTAGTGACGGTGTAAAAAGTTTAGGAATAAAGATGCCAACATAGTGTTCACAAGTACAGTCGTCCCCCCTATAATGTGGGTTCCTATAACGGAAATTCCTATAACATAGCAGAAAATTTTTAGCAGTATTCGTATAAAGTGACTCGTAAAACGTCGTTGCCGACTCCTGTCGCGACATGATTGGTCGAATCTGGACCAATAGTGGACGAGCAGCCGAACTACTTTCCGCCACGCAGCGCCACGCTACGGAGAGTTTAGGCGGCTAAATTGAGTTTGCTATCGTCTGAACAGCATTATATATAAATTATATATAAATTAGGTACTGTACATATAATTATATATTAACTCAATTTATTGTAACTTTATTATAATTATATATATAATTTCCGCCGTCTAGCGCTACGTTACGGAGAGTTTAGGCTAGTAAGTTGAGTTTATTATCGTCTGCACAGTATGTAAATTAGGTACCGTAAGTCTAATACAGCACTAATTTTATACATTTCTTGTGAAAGAAACATTTCTTATTCAACGGCCATAAAAATTATTTATATTAATGATGTCTCCAAAGGTCAAGTTATTTTTCTGCGAAAAATTCGTTATCAGAAATCGCGGCCGCTGTTTCGTGCGCTGTTCCGCGACGAAAACATGCTTGACCAACGACGTAGTCGAACGGTGCACACTCGGTAAGTAATCCTGCAACTTTTTGTTTATAGCATAGTTTATACGGATTATTCCCAAAAAATTATACGTGTTTTGGAAATGTTGAGTGGAATTAGTCTAGAATCAGTTAATTTTATAGAAGAAAACCTTTCAAACAGCCTTAGTCCGTAAACTTCACACGTGTCGGGCTGCGATTGGCTCATGTATTTAAGGATTCCTACAACGTAAAATTTGAATAACGTGGAACGTATCTAAGCGTTATAGGAGGATCTACTGTATATATCAAAACTAGAAAAGAAGCGTATTATAAAAGTCATTTTCTTACGTGTCTCCCAATTTCCTTTGTCGATTCTTCGGTCTTTTAGAAAAACTTAGCAATATCGAATTAAGAAATGTTTAGAAAGGTTTCAGTAAATACCTTACAAAATCTTTTACTTCGTGAGGTACCCAGTTTAACTTCAAAAAAGTTCCCAAAAAATTCATCCCTTTAACTCTTTTGGAACTCAAGATTTACCACCACACAATTACCAAGATCAAAATTATCAAGTGATGCTAAATTTACTAGTTTGTTGTTCGAGCTGTGTCCACGTTCAGCTGATAAGGGACGTCGCGAACTGGGCAATTAAGTCGGATTGTTGATACTTTCCCTAGATGTTACGACTTTCCTTACCACATAATTTTATTCAATTGACACTTTCTCCTCATTAACACTTGACTGTTTTCACTAAGCCTATAAAATAAGTCCAAACATCGTAAAAATCGTTGACTTGTAGCGGTGTTCAATCGCCGTTTTCTATCGGTCTAGAGATCAACATAGAGACTGGTTAGTGGGAAAAAAAAGTTTTATTTCTTCGTACGTTGTGAAATTTATAACATATAATTGATAAAATGTTTATCCTAATTTGTTTCTCTAAATTATTTTAAATAGATAACTGAAAATTTGGAAAAAGACAGTCCGTAAAATCAAAAAATAGGCGAAATTCGTTTACAACATTGGCTGATAGATAAACAATCTCCGTGTCACGTTTACATACGCATCTTCAAAATGTGGGTACAAAGAGCGTCTTGTCTGATAGCTAACAGTTGTTCTTTAAACAACCAGACTGCTAATGGAGTAAAGAACATCACATGTGAAAAATAAAGAGCATTTTAGAGCTCATAATGGAACCTGAAACTGATCTGACGACAGAAGAACTCGAAGAATTCTTAAATGAACAATACCAAGAAACTCAGCGAGATGTATTTTCTTTTGAAAAGGAGGATGACAAAAGAGGTGCAATGTCGACGTCTGCTACTAAAGATCTTGAAAAATGTTAGAACGACGCTCATCCAAGTAGCACTCAAACCAGAATAAGGTTAAAAGGGCTAAGGATCTCTACAATTACAATATTGGAGGAAGTTTAATTAGCGCGACAAATCAAAGGGGTGAAACCGAGTAAGGGTTCTGAAGGAACGCTCATTGATTGATATCAAGTCAGTCATGATAGAAATGATCAATTAGAGCATAGAAGACGTAAAAACAAAATCTTCATGGCTTATTAACGGCAAAAAGGTCTCTTAGAGACTTAGCATTGAAAGTTTGAAAGATGGAGTTTCTAGGTATGCAATGTGGTATAGATTTCTTACATAAACTATTGCGTAAAGTTAGTTCTTTTCACGACATTTCTATCTTTCAGATGCGTGCATTAATGTCTTGCTCAATAAAAATCTTTCTAAATAGCGAAGCAAGTAGAGAAGCAAGGAAATCATCCGTTCTTCGGATACTTCATGAAGAGCGTATGCAATAAAGTGTTTCGAATGCTTCTAATATTAACGTATAACAATAGTCTGCATCACGCAAATTAGTCGGAAGTTATAACATATTATAAAACTAAGGCATCATATTTTTATTTTATTAATTTTTTTTTTAAATTTATTGCTTTTTGTACTCTTTTTACGAAGTCATACTGTAAATGGTATTGTTTTATGTTTATGACATATACTAGTTTTTAATAGAATAGCAAAGAATGTTGTGATATTTCTTTCAGGTTGACATAACATTAACAGGGGGGGTCTCTGGTTTATTGTACTTGAGAAATTCTTTACAAGAATTTCAGAAAATTATGGAGGAAAAAAAAACCATGACAGTCAAATTATTATAAACATTTAAATTAATAACATATTATATAATCATGTCGAAATATACTGGTTTCTTTTATGTATTACTTTGACCAGTAATTTATACACTAACATGAAGTAAGTGAATCGTTTAGTTAGGCACAGTGCATAATAAGTAAATATTTAAATTGTTTATAATTAATTAACGGTAATTAGTTTCTTACCAGAAAATAAATACAAAACCAGAAAATAAATGAAAATTTATACGAAAGTAAATATGTAAATCGAACGACTGTCGTTCAAAAGTGAAGGACAAACATTTTAATTTGCATTAATCTATCGTATACCAGATAAGTAATATGTTTATAACTTACTCTCTAACAGATAAATTCTAATTAGTAACGTAAAAAAGTTTATATAAATTGATTTTCTATACAATTTTTCTCGAAAATTTGTTATTGAACAGAGTAAAACGACTTCAAAGTGTGGTAAGTGTACATTTTTGTAATACTGTATTAGTACAACTGTAAAAGAATGAACAAAACTGTCATTAATGCCATTAACACTTATATTAAGTTACTTACGTATTAAAAATCTTTCATATCAGATGATTTTTAGTTTTCTAGATTATTTTCTATATTACGAAATTATTTCCATTGTTTCGAAAAGTACATTTAATGTTTTTATACAGCAGAAGTGTATAACACGCGAATATCAAACGATCGTAGAGGCATAGTTGACAACGGTAATGTTTGAAACTACAGTCGTCTCTAGTGTTACTTTCTACAGTGATAACAGGTTTTAGACAGATTATAGAACATGTCACAAAACGTTAGCAAATCAAGCTGTATACGAAGTTGGCAGCGATGAATTCTAAGTTCAAATAATAAATGATATTCCATTTTGTAATAATAGGAATCAGTATATTCTCTTAACTTAATTTTTACATTAGATTTATCTGAAAGTAAATGAAAAATATAATTATTTATGTATCCTAATTAATTATATATGCATTCGATAACTTATAGTGACCTTTTGAACGTTTAAAGCATCGGTTAATCTGTTGTTTATTCGTTACACCACAATATAGAGTCAGTAGTCTTCAATCACCATTTTGCTGCATTCCTACGTATCTACACTATACTTTGATCAGCTTTCACAATATTACTCGTGACAATTTTGTACTTTTCCGACTGTTAGGATAAATATGGCGATTGTTCAAAAGATAACCCAAGAGATATTTACATATTTAAATTTATTGACATTCAAACGTCTAGAAGTGCAGAAAAACTTAACTATGAAAACTATGATAATGTCTGAGAAACAACCTGTATTTATTAATTAATGCAAAAAGCAAAATTATAACTCAATATTTTGTCTCTATTTGTTTTGTTCAATGCATTTTTTCTAATACTACAATGATACAATAGCGACAATGTGGCATTTATTTATGACATTTGATAAAAAGAATAGCAACAGTTTATATAATTAGAATAAAAATAGAAAGATTCTATTAATATAAGCTTCATACAAACATTGTAAAAGAAAGTGCAAAAAAAAAACTGAGGAGTGTTGCAACACACAATTTTGCCATAAGGTGTTCTATTGTATATTAATATAATTATATATTATTGTTTGCAAAGATTTATGATTCAGATGATGTATCGTTGTATATTCTTACGAAAATATTAGATTATTTATTATAAAGTCTTACAATTTACTTTATAATAATGATTTTTAATATATATTTTTTCAGTAATAGGAGTCGCATTTATAACATTGCTTTTATTAACGTGTCAGGTTTCTTTGTTTGACAGAAACATGGAATAGAATATAAAATAAACAATAGAGGACGACGATGAATCTAATTTTAACAATACTTTTATCTGTTTTAATCTGCATCATTTTGTTATGGGTAAGGTGAGTGACGTTCGTTTCAATTGTACTCAGTTATTTAAATTATTATTAACTTAATACATATGAATATTTTTGTAAGTGAATTAGCATGTATTATATTATATTATATCAGTAGTAGTGGTTTGGGCCATACTGATTACAAAATTAATTTTCTAATTACTAAAATGAGACATACTGATAACAAATTTTAATTAAATTAATTTTCTGAACATAAATCTTAATTAAATTAATTTTTATTTTAACAATAAGTTTAACATATTCCGTTTAATTATTAAATTTATTATAAAATTAAGTTGTACTAATTTGTAATAATAATTTTTATAATTTGTTCTAATATCCGAGTAAATTAAAACACGAGAACTTAAAATAATATTTTAACAGTAAGACAAAGTAGAACAGGGAAATAGTTCAATATAATAATTATTTAAATTATATTTGTTACTTATTTATTAAATATCGCAAAGAGAACAATGCTTTTTTTTATAATATTTGTGGCAATAACAATTTTTGAAAGATTATCTGATGTTTGACACCGAAGAAGTTCGATGTTCAAATAACTGTAGCTCCGGTTTTTAAATAGATTTGTTTTTACTATCTATTTATTCGCCTTTAAATAAAAATAACTCGTTATACATTGTGAAATAATTTAATAACTTTTGTAAATTACTATGTTTAATCCAACCAGTTATATCCAATGTTTTTTTTTATTTATAAAATTTAATCTATGAACTTTCTGTTATTCAAGATACCGTCTAAAAATATTAATTAGCATCCGTGTTATGTGTTATTTTTGTGTTCAGCAATAGTATAAATATTGGATTTAAGAGACTATTATACAAAGAACAAAAACGTAAATTATTTCTTGTTTTTCTATTCTTTACTTGCATAATAACTCCAGAAGAAACTTTTCCTTCAATGTTTCTTTGTATACAGCAATGGGAATTTGCCGAGAGAATAACTGTCTAAGGGAAACTGGCCCCTATTTAAATGTTATAAATATGAAAAATACCCGAAAACTCCACGTAGACGAAGCGCAAACTTCGCAGCAAAGAACCACTGTTCAGTTGTTTACTTAACTCAGCTGAAAAAGCTCTTGTATAATTTTTCAGAAGGAGGAAACGAAAGATGACATTGTTTCAACGTTACGGAATTCCGGGTCCTGAGCCGAATTTTTTCTACGGAAATTTAAAAGAATTTAACAAAGGGGTAAGTGGACTTAAATAAAAATTTTTACAAAAGTTTTACTTACGTAGACTATTAAATTTATCCCATCTTTGTAGAGAGACAAATGTATTGAAAAATGGTTGCAACAGTATGGAAAAATATTTGGGTAATATTTGATTTTTTGTTTGAAAATTTACATTCCGTGCACGATATTATTTATACAGGGTGTCTTACAAGTCTAGAACCATAGGAGTGACATTCGTGTTTCTTTATTATTTTAGAAGTAATGCATGCAACTTATTCAAGTTATTTTGTTAGTGACGACAGACAGTCAGTGTGAAGTTGCTAATAAATTTAACATGCTTCATCCAGACTTCTGTGTGTAATTGGTGTAAGGTTTGGATGCAACAGCATGAAAAAAACTATTGAATTTGTTCCATCTTACTCAGTACCTTGCTTTACTTGTATAAGAATAAACACCTATGAAAATAACTACTGTAACTTCATACTTTTATGATACCCTGTGTAAAATTATTAAATAAAATACGTTTTACATTTAAAACTTGTTTTAAAATATAACTTCTTTATCGCATGTTTAGATTTTTTTTAGGTGCAAAACCTTACTTGGTATGCGCTGATGTTGAAGTTTTAAAGTGCTGTCAGATAAAAGACAAGTACAATTTTTACAATAAAGATGTACGTATTTTGCGTCATTTTTCATCAGATTCGAAGGATAACTTTTTCTTTTTCTACTTGTAAGTGGGTGTTACCGGATGCTGGATTCCCTCACGATGTTTCTAGGAAAATGTTACCCCTACTCACTGATCAGAAATGGAGAAACTTAAGAAGTACACTTACTACTTGTTTTACTACAGGAAAAATTAAATTGGTATACAAATCTAACATAAACTATAACGTAATCTACGTCCTTACTCAGCGTTACTATTTGCATTTCAGATGAGTGCATTAATGTGTCGACCAATAAAAATCTTTCTAAGTAAATTAGACAAGCAGGAAGCACCATTTAATGTCGTCAACCTTTGTAAAAAGCTGGTGTTTGATATAATTTGCACAACAGCATTTGGTATAACTACAAATGTTCAAAATAATCAAAGTAGTAAATTCGTCGAGTCAGCTCACGCTGCATTTTTAGTCGATTCTACTGACATTTTAGCTGGAATAACAAGTAATTTTTTTGATTATTTTTCATTATTTATGTTATTATACGTTTACTAATTTGTAGTCATATACCTCATTTAGTTTGCTTTCCGGAAGTGGAGCCTGTCTGTAGCTTTATTCGCTACAAAATAGATACATTAAAATACGTGTTGAATCTTCCGTGTTTTACGGTGATTTATGAAACCTGTAAAAAAATGGCCATCTCCAGGAAAAAGTCTGACGTAAGGTTACATACACGTGATTATTTAAATTGAAATATAAAGAATATATATATAATATTTTGTATTTCAGCAACATCCGCATGATCTGCTGCAGGCGATCATAGATGCTGAAGATGAAAATGGTGGAGAAGTGAAGAAACTTTCAGATAATTTAGTAATTGGAAATGCGATGATGTTTATGGCAGTTGGGTAATTACATTAATAAACTGTTGAATGGGTTTTAAACTCGTTGGGTTTTCATAAAGGATTGTTTTAACACACTTTGCAGATACGACACGACAAGTACCACGTTGGAGTGGAGTATTTATCATTTAGCTCGTAATCCACATATACAAGAGAAAATCCGTGAAGAAATTAAAATGAACGTTTGTGACGATGTAAATTGTTATTATTAATTTAAATTGTGACATCTCTCTTGATAATCGCGCCAGATTTAGAGCGGGTAAATTATGGCCATTATTTACAATACGACTCTACATTCCTGGAGAGGGGTTGACGGTTCTAAAATAAGGTTTTCTCGCCTAAATACTATCTAGGAACATTAAATTATCTAAGTAAAATAGCGTATTGTATAAATTTATTGAATAAAACCTTAAAAATAATTCATCTAAATTATTCTAGGTGGAAATCCAATATTCGGACTTATGCAAATTTCAGTTGTTAAATCAAGTTATTTCAGAAACTCTTCGTCTATGGCCATTATCTTTTTTGTAAGTACTCTTATTTTTCTCATTTAATTAAAATAATTATCATTAAAAGCTTCATTATACATAGAGTATCGAACAGAGTATGTGCCGACGATTACCATTGTAAAGATTTCATCATTCCTAAAGGTTCTATTCTAGCAGTACCAGTACAAGTTTTGCAAAAAGATCCAGCTTACTGGAGTGAACCTGATAAGTTCAATCCCTACAGGTACAGTATTAATTACATTTAATATTGATTTATTAATTAGTTCTTATAAAGACTCTTTCAGATTTTCTTCCGAAAAACAAAAGCCAATTGACTCCATCGTTTACCAACCATTCGGAGCGGGGCACAGAATATGTATCGGACAGAGATTAGCAAAAACTATATTAATATTAACATTGTCGAATCTCCTGCGATCGTTTAAATTAGAATTCTGTGGAGACGACGTAAGCTATAGTTCATTTCCTTGTTAAACTGACACAGAATATGGCAACTGAAATTGTTCGAATATCTCACATTTATTATAATTTAGTAGGCTCTTTGGTGGAGCAATCTGCCAGGAGAGGTGCCTGCAGGCGAACTTTCTATGGAAACGTTGTTTACGTGTTAGTCACGTATGAACCCGTGTGATTACTACCGCTGGTTTTCACCCGTTAGATAATTTGTGGGTTGTTTAGAGGGAATATTGAATTGGGTTGATGAGATAAGGAATCATATTGCTTTTCTATAAAAATGTGGCTTTTATTTTAGTTGTTAAACACTAGAATTAAACTCGAAAAACATTACGCAAATAGCATGTTAATCAAGCATAAACCTGAGACCAGTGTACCAGTTTACAGTGATTTTATGTATCCAAGTTAAAATGAAAATAATAAATTCAGGTAAAAACGATTCTTCATACAAAATCGTAATTATACCGAAAATTCAGTTGCAGTATTCTGTAACAATAAATTTTTTTTTACCGTATTGTTATATCAGTGTGCATTTTTACAGAAGATGGAAATATTGCATACGCTCTTCATGAACTATCCTAAGAATGGAATTATCATTAAAGCACACCCATTAAATTCTTAATTTACTCAAATTTTCAATAATTATAACAAGTGAACAAACATACAAATAAAAAGAATTTCATTAAATATATAAATGTAAGCAATAACTGAATTAAATGCAACAATAAAAGTATAGCTTTTAATGTTTGGTATGTATTATATTATTATTTATTTATGTACTTTTTAAACTAAACAACATTAATTAAATAGCAGACAGGTTGAAAATCCTCAAAAATTTAAATAGATTCTAAATTCTAGAACATCTCTTTAATTGCAGTTATTGCAGCCCTTAAAAGATCTATTTCCAATAACCAACAAAGGCTATTTAGTCATTCACCAATTCTAAGTTAAAGCCTTTGTTGATTATTGGCGTTTAACTGTGGAAAACGAAGCAGATTGGTTCATACCATTCATTGTAATATTGATGAATCTAAGATAGTAGTATTTAGTAACACATTGAAGGGTAGAAAAAAATGAATATCTGTGTAAAAATTTATCATTAATCTTGTCATAAATAGCATGAGTTCTTTTCCTTTTTCTCTTTGCAACTTCATCTTCATCTGAAAATTTTACCATTTGTTTATTGGATCTTGAAACCACCTGGTCCAGTCCACCATAAAGAAACCACAAAGTAATTGATTAGGAAGAATTCCACGTGAAGCACAATCTGCTGGATTTTATTCTGAAAGGATATGATGCCAGAATGTGTTGGGAAGGGTTTCCTTTTCCAGCGAGATGGTTAACCAGATAGAGTATCGGAATATCCCTAGTGATATCTGTTTAATGAAACATTACATATTTCATAATGTGGGCTATTCTGACTAAAAATTCCAATATCACCTAAATAATTCACTTCTGTGTTCATTGATGTCCAGATTTAGCTTACAAATCTATATTTAACAATTATATTGATATATATTAAGGAGGTTATTAAGAAACGAGGCTAAGAGGAAATAACAAGAAAGATTTCTTTCTCAATATTCTTCTACTTTCTCAACAGGCACATTTAAACATTTCGATGATAAAGATAACGTGTATTTGGATAACGTGAATATACACTCGAAATTTATTGACTAATACAATGGTATTATTTTGTTTAAATGTAAGGTAGAAAGTATAAAAATTTAATAAAATACAGCTGAAACTCAGACAACGGCCATTTTAAAAAAATTTATGATTAAAAAGGAAACTTTAAAAAAACGATTTCTTGCATAAAACGACCGTATTTTATATTTTCGTCACTGTCCGTTGTACACAGATTTGACCGTATTTTCAAATTTATGCTAATTATTCTGTATATAAATATCTACATTAAGTATATACGTGTTGCTTTCAAGGTTTAGTTGTTACACGTGCTATAATGAGAAAACATTATAAAATTTTATTATTACTTTTACTCGTGAAAGGAATAATAATAAGCTTACAAATTTCTATTTTATCGGACAATTATTTCTATAATACGTAAATTTGAAAGAACTGAATGACCTAATTTTTGCACTTTTTTATATGAAATAATTTCTTTAAATACACCTGTTTAAGTACCTGTTCAATAATACACACGGCCACCTGCTAACTACGATCACCTGTAGACAATGGTCATTCTTTAACCGACGTCTGTTTTGTAAATGTTTAGAAAATAACCTCTAAATAAAAATACATCATTTTATACAATAGTGAGGAAGAGTCATTTATTTCTGTACACTTGTTCTTCTCTGCTTGTTATATGCTGCCGTTAATCGAATCCTAACTTCAGATGACTTCGGTGAAACAAACTGTATAAAATGAATAAATAAATATATTCTAAAATTAATAATTGGACGTGTTTTGAGGACATCGTGTCTTCTATTTTCAGGTCAGAGGATAAGAATAGCTATTTAATTGTTTTAAATACAGTAATTATTAATAAATAAATAAATAAATATATTTATTGTTTTGTACCAAAATTTATTTCTTTGTTACTTATTCTTTAGTAGAAAACAATGCAGTCATCTTTTTATTTATTAATGTAGCTATTTTCTAAATAGTCGAGTTTAATATGTAGCAGATATACGTATATAGGGTGGCCCAAAATTGAATTAACCGTGTCATATCAAACGAGTGAAAGTGCGCGTGTGCTTAACAGATTAAAATGTCATTCTGATTAAACATTATATGTAAAGTGTTTATATAAGACGGCAGTTTAACTGTGTAGTAATGAAACGACAAATAACCTGTATAAACCGAATAACAACTGAACTGATGGACTTTTATGGGAAACTACCCCTATTTAGGTGCTAGATATATAATATAAACGATGAAAACTCCACCTGTCTATTTTGTTAGTGAGGTTCGAACCCGCGACGAAGGTGCTTCTGTTAAACTACAATAATTACGTGGAAATGGCTGAATAATTTTACTGTACATAAAGGTTAGTTTTATTTATTTATTCTATATAAAATATAAATATTTCCTAAACAGTACTTACGTAATATTAATACGTGTTTTCCAATGACTAACACATAATATGTAGACGCATTTTCGTTCTGTATTTAAATGATTTTAGTTTATAACTAGCTGCAAGGACCCGATTCGCTGTGTTTTTATTTGTGGGCAAAAAGTAACGATAGTGAATATTAAGATAATTACATTATAGCCAATCTTACTCGTTTTCACATAACGAAAGAATTAAGTCCCCCATTTCCAGACTAATTAGAGAATTTTTACGTCCTGTCAAACGAACTATTTTCAACGTTTCTGGAACGTTTACAATCGTTCTATAATCGAACCAATATTCGAATTTTATGTTCGAATTGAATTCGAACAAAACATTCGAAATAGAAAGTCCCTTTCAACCACTTTCAGCCTCATATCTCACGCACCCTTATAGCTATCGAGACGCAATCACCACTATGCACGAATGGAGACTTGGGGCTACCAACACATACAAACACCATTCACGTGCGATGTGTAGTTTTGGCGGAAAAGTGAAATATAGGGACTCACACGTCCATTTATATATATATATATATAGATATAGATATAGATGTTAATCTCCAAGTTGTGTCGGAATGTCACTTAAAAACATTTTAACGAAATAAATAAATATTTATTCATATACCGTGACAGACAGATATAATTTTATTTATATTTATTAACTTATGGGTACTAAACATTAAACACAGAAACACAATGAAAAACACGTTACTTGTCGTTATTATTGATTTAATTTACTTGACGATTAAGAAAAAAAAATATAATAAACTACCTAAATAGTAAAGGATGACGATCTTGCTCTTCTTAGTTTAGCCCATTATGGATCTAGACGGCCACGTGATGAATGTGAGAAAAGTCATTGCATGGCTAATTGCATCGCATTCCACTAAGATAAAGTTAATTATTGATGCTTTTTTCCTATAAGAAGTCTTTCTACAAACATTCACTTGGCACTAACTTTCACACCTCCCTATTCGTGGCGGCACTCAAATATCAGTGTTCGCTACACTCAGGTTTATTTTTAGACCCTTTGGGGAGACTACAGCTTTGCAGCATGAAAACTGCACGCCAGCATCAATCATAGAGGTTACTGTGGCCATATGTACGCCATTCAGAAGGATTCTACCTTTCTCTACTGTCTATCTCCTCTCCCTCCCCTTTTTCTTACCCTCTTTTTCGCCGGCTAAACACCTCGTGTACGGCCGATGTCTTTATTGTATGTATGAGTGGATCGGTCAATATATTCGTACTTCTTGTAAATGGATGAAATGATGAGATTAATAAGTATAGCCTGGAATAAGCCAACACAACACATGGGTCATATGCCAAAGAGTAGGGGCCTGTCACGAGAACTTTCCGTGCTATACTCACACCTGTATAAGCGTGAGATGCAGAAAATTATCCAGAACACCCCAGTTGACTAACCATTGGTGAAGTGACAACCCCCGACCAGTGTCCAGTGATATTGTTCACTACAGTAGTATAAACTATTATTTTCGAAGATTCCATTTTTTTGAATAAAAAATAAACTTTCATTAATAGAAAATAAGCATTTATTTAAGTCTATCTCATTTTTGTACAGAGACAAATGTATTGAGAAATGATTGGAACAGTTTGAAAATGTATTTGGGTAACATTTAATTTTATGTTTAAAAATTCACGTTCCGTGTACAATATTGTTTATATTGTATAAAACCTATATTGTATATTCCTATATAAACATAAATGTCTCCTATAAGTCTATAAGTATACGAATTACATTCTTATTTCTTTATTCCTTTTACAAGTAAAGCACGGAACTCAGTAAGGTGGAACGAATTCAAGTTAATTTAATAGTTCAGTCCTACAGTCAGTGTGAATTTGCTGAAGAATTTAACATGCTTCATAGAGACCACGATGTGTAAGTTTGATTTCAGAATAAAAACGTTTTCAGGTACCTTTCACTGGTTGCGGATTCTCACCAGAACCGTCTAATCGTTCGTAATTGTAAATGTTCGTAAGTAGCGATCTCCTGTATTTATTTCTAAATAGTAATCAGAAAACAAAATTTAATTATTACAAGCATATGACTAGAAACTAAACATATCGCAATCACTTATCGAACTTTATATATTTAATAGGAAGCAGAGTGCCACGCCATGGACATGATGCCAGGTTAGCACGTTTCAGTTGAGGCCATACCGTTCTTTTGTCTTTTCTTAAGTGTATTTTTCTGTAAATTATAAATTGTAAATTTGTAAATTAAAAATAATTTTGAAATCATAATTTACAATTGAACACAATGAATCGTTCAATTCATCATAACATTAATTTTTATTATTCAAATTAAAGCATCACTAAATACAAATAACCTTTTAAGCAATATATGCTGCTGGCCATTACAATTTCTACACCGTAAAGACGGAACGAAACAAACGCGAAATTTGCATGAATACAATCGAATTCGTATAATACGTTAATGGTTATTTATGTTTAAAATTCAAAACATAAACCAATGTCACAAATCACGAAGCTAATAGAGTTGCTTTCACCTTTCCTTTGTTAGGATAATTCAAAAATAAAAAGTATGCTCTTCGGTTTTCCTGTATTTAATGAAAAATTAAAACGTTATACTCAAATGTAATGTAATTCACACAATATATATACAATAGAAAAGTTAGTATTACTTACATCGTCAATACAGTATTCTAATTTAAATGATCGTATAAGATTTGCTAGTACTAGCTTCATGATAGTTAAAGCTAACTTTTTTCCTATACATATTCTTTGCCCTGCTCCGAATGATTGGTAAATGATGGAATCAATTTTCTGCCGTTCATCAGAAGAAAATCTAAAACCATGCAAAATTTTTAATAATTACTCTCTTAAAACATGTCAATAAAGCAATCATTCAGATATTTAAGTGATGAATATCATTTTACCTGTAGGGATTAAACTTATCCGGTTCACTCCAATAAGCTGGATCATTTTGCAAAAAGTTTATTGGAATCGATATAATACTACCTTTAGGAATGGTGATGTCTTTATAACGATAATCTTCTTTACATACGCGATTTACAGATCTACGTATATAAAAAAATATTTATTATATTATATATTTAATTTATTGAATTTATTATGAATTTTACATTGAGGGAAATGGAAAAAAGCGAAGAGTTTCACAGATAACTTGATCTAACAGCTGGAAATTGGTCAAGTCAGAATACTGAATATCTACCTAAAAATTAATTAAAAATTCTCTAATTATAATTCGTCATATTATCATTGAGATTACTAATTTATTATTTTAAAAAAATTTGAAATTCCTATTTAAATTTTTATACATAAAACAGTAACAGATAAATTAGTATTTTATCTTTCTAAGATTTATGCACATTCTAATTGAAAAAAATAATATTTTACGTCTTCCGAAACGTAGTTCTTTATTTCTTCACGGAGTTTCTCTTGTATTTCAGGATTACTAGCGAGATGTTTAATACACATTCTTAATGCCAAACTTGTTGTTTCGTATCTAGAAATGTGTAAAAATTCCACATTAAATTTTTATAATATACAGGTTATTTATATGTTATATTACCCAGCTGCCATGAACAACATGGCATTTGCAATAACGAAATTATCTGGAAGTTTCTTCATTTCTACAATAGTCTCATCTTCCGCATCTATCATCGTCTGCAGTAGATCAAGTGGAGGAGACTAAAATACAAAATTATATAAATATTGAAACATTTTATGTTAAACTATTGACAATGGACTCACTTCTAATTTCTTCCGGGAAGTGACTATTTTCCGACAGGTTTCATAAACGAAGGTGAAAGACGGTAGATTCAAAATATACCTTAAAATCTCTATTTTATGTCGAAGAAACGTACATATTGGCTCTACTTCCGGGAAGATAACTAAATGTTTTAAAAAATTAAACGCAACTATCTTAAAATTTTTATTATCTAATAATAATATATATAATAAAGAATTGTTCAATTGTTACTTGTTATTCCAACTAAAATAACAGTAGAATCTGCTGAAAATATAGCGTGAGTCGATTCAATAAATTTACTACTTTGATTATTTTGAACATTTGTTGTTATGCCAAATGCTGATGTACAAATGATATCGAACACCAATTTTTTACACAGGTTTGTGATATCAAGAGGTTGATCTCTTTGCTTCTCGACGTTTGCTAGAAAGGCTTTTATTGGTGAAGACATTAGAGCACTCATCTAAAATATAAATTGTTATGTTATTTTAAGAGGAATATTTTTTTAAATTAATAAATATCAGTATACCATTTTAATTTTTCCTGTAATGAAACAAGTATTGATAATACTTCTTAGGTTTTTCCATTTCTGATCGGTTAACACTAAAAGCATGTTTTTAGACTCATCGTGTGGAAATATACCACCTGGCAGCAGCGGCTTTTGCCGAAAAAATAACAAATATATTTTAAGCTTTTTAAGATATTTGATAACTGAAAATGACAGCAATACGTACATCTTTATTCAAAAAATTATAACTGTCCTTTATTTGAATCAGTTTGAAAAATTCAACGTCAGTGCATATTATAAATGGCTTCGCTCCTAGATAAAACCTAAACGTATATTAAATTAATTATAAATTGTATTAAATTTAAAATATAGATTTTTTAAATGTAAAGTACCATTTATTGAATGTAATCATTTGTAAATGAAAATAAACTGATTACCCAAACATTTTTCCGTATTGTTTTCGCCACTTATCTACGCATGTGTCTCCCTACGTGAATAGTTAAAAATCATGTTTTACATTTGAAATTCTGCTTTTTAACTTTATTTCAATAGTTAAAATATTTACCTCTTTAACGAATTCAATTAAATTTCCAAAAATGAAGTTTGGTTTCGGGCCTGGAATTCCGTATCGTTGAAACAATGACATCCTTTGTATTCTCCATCTATAGAAATTACAAGTAATTGTATACTAGAAGCTTATTTTTAATTTGTTTTTCATTGTTGATTATTGGAAAATAATACGATATAATATAATTTAATATATGCTAATTCACTTACAAAAATATTTATATGTATTAAGTTAATGTTAATTTAAATAACTGAGTACAAATAAAACTAACGTCACTCACCTTATCCATAACAAAATGATGCAGATTAAAACAGATAAAAGTATTGTTAAAATTAGATTCATTGTCGTTTTCTATTGTTTATTTCATATTCTATTCCAGTTTTCTGTCAAACAAAGAAACCTGACATCTTAATAAAAGCAATATAAGGCGAATCCTATTACTGAAAAATATATATTAGAAATCATTATTATAAAGTAAATTGTAAGATTTTATAATGAATAATCCAATATTTTCTTAAGAATATACAGCGATACATCATCTCAATCATAAAACTTTGCAAACAATATTATATATAATTATATTAATATACAATAGAACACCTTATGGAGAAATTCTGTGTCAGAACGCTCCTCAGATTTTTTCTGCACCTTCTTTTACAACGTTTCTCTGAACCTTATATTGATATAATCTTTCTATTTGTTATTCAAATTATATAAACTGTTGCTATTCTTTTAATGAAATGTCATAAATAAATGCCACATTGTCGCTATTGTATCATTGTAGTATTAGAGAAAACGCATTGAATAAAACAAACAGAAACGAAATATCGAGTTATAATTTCGCTTTTTCTATTGATTCATAAGTACAGGTTGTTTTTCAGACATTATTATAGTTTTCATAGTTAAGTTTTTCTGCATTTCTTGACGTTTGAATGTCAATAAATTTTTAAAAATGTAAATATCTCTTGAGTAATCTTTTAAAAGATCGCCATATTTTTCTTAACAGCCAGAAAAGTACAAAATTGTCACGAGTAATATTGTGAAAGCTGGTCAAAGTATAGTGTAGATACGTAGGAATGCAGCAAAATGGTGATTGAAGATTACTGACTCTATATTGTGGTGTAACGAATAAACAACAGATTAACCGTTGCTTTAAACGTTCAAAAGGTCACTATAACTTATCAAATGCATATACAATTGATTAGAACACATAAATAATTATATTTTTCATTTTTTTTCAGATAAATCTAATGTAAAAATTATGTTAAGAGAATACACTAATGCCGATTATCACAAAATTCGTTATAATTTGTGATTTGAACTTAAAATTCATCGCTTCCAACTTCGTATACAGCTCGATCCGCTAACGTTTTGTGACAAGCTCTGTAATCAGTCTAGTACCTGTTATCACTGTACAAAGTACACAATGGACGACTGTAGTTTAAAAAATCATTCTTATCAATTATGCCTCTACGATCGTACGAGTATTTAGAGTTACTCGCGCCTTATACACTTCTGCTGTATACAAACATCGTATGCAATTAATTTCGTAATATACAAAATAATCTACAAAACTAAAAATCATCTGATATCAAAGATTTTTAATACGTAAGTAACTTAATATAAGTGTTAATGGCATTAATGACAGTTTTGTTCATTCTTTTACAGTTGTACTAATACAGTATTACAAAAATGTACACTTACCACACTTTGAAGTCGTTTTACTCTGTTCGATAACAAATTTTCGGAAAAAAAATGAGTAGAAAATCAATTTATATAAACGATTTTACGTCATTAATTAGAATTTATCTGTAAGAAATAAATGAATTATAAACATATTACTTATCTGGTATACTGTAGACTAATGTTAATTCAAGTGTTTGTCTTTCATTTTTGAACGATTAGTCGTTCGATTTATATATTTACTTTCATAGAAATTTTGATTTATTTTCCGGTTTTCTTTTAAATTTACCATAAAAAACTAATCGACGTTAATTAATTATAAACAATTTAAATATTTACTTATTACGTATTGTACCAACCAAAACGATTTATTTACTTTAAGCCAGTGTATAAATTACTGGTCAAAGTAATACATGAAAAAAAATGTATATTTCGACATGATTATATAAAATGTTATTAATTTAAATGTTTAAATTAATTTGACTGTCATGGTTTTTTTTCTCCATAATTTTCTGAAATTATTGTAACGGATTTCTCAATTACAATAAACCAGAGACAGTCTGTTAATGTTACTGTGACCACCATTTCCCCCCATCAAATTGTTGTTACTATATATATATATGTGTATGTATTTGTGAACTTGTTATTTACATATTTACATTATCTGTAACTAGCAGATTCCGCCACACCTTGTTGTGGCTCAAAATGTATCTATTATAAATATATAAAACTTCCCCAGTGGGGGAAAACTTTTCGAAAAATCCCTTCTTAGTGTACATTCTGTTGACGTACTCTATTAAAACGCAATCAAAAACGGAAAAAACTGCATCTAAAATGGTATAAATAGAAGCAGAGTTCTTTACGGTAACCTTTTCCGTAAGGCTTACCGTAAAGAACTGTCCATCCCCCATGTTTAACGGAATAATATATAGCCTATGTCCACCCTGAAGTTCTATTCTAAATATTTGTGAAAGAATTTTTGAAATCGGATGAGTAGTTTCGGAGATTACCTGCTGCATACAAACTAACATACATACATACAAACATTACCTCTTTATAATATTAGTATAGATAATCTTAGTTTAGCCACTTTGTTGTCACTTTAATTAATTAGTTAGGGATTTTATTGTATTTAAATATTGTATTTATTTTATATCCTTTTTCTTTTGGACCCACATCTTAAAGATACCGAGATTGTTTATACATGGATCAAAGTGTAAGAGAAATTTGCTTATTTTTCCGATACTAGGGACTTCCCTAATGATTTATAGAAACAATTTAGAATATTAATTAACGGCAGTAAATCTCACAACATGCGAGGAAAAGGATAAGAGGACAATTAAATAATTAAATAAATTTGTAAGAAAATAAAACTTAAAGAAAGTGGAAAAACACCACTTAACGCCTCCCCCTGATCATAGCAGAGATCGAACATCGTTTCAAGGCACAATAGTAACCAAAACAATCGATGAATAATGATGAGATTTGTCAGTGAAAACAGTTTTGCTTATGTAATGACTCAGCTCAAAAGTGAAACCAATAAGATAGTAAGCCATATCCAAACACTCCTGCGCTGAAAAGCGTATAAAAGATGCACAAATCCAGACACAGACACAGCTCCTCGGTAGACAACGGTAGAAAATACCGGCCTCTCTAGATTCTCAACGAACCATCCTATATTAGGAAGGCATCAACGGCGGATATCAACAGTAGACTTGAGTGGACTCATCCTGCCATAATCGCAAGGAAATTTCGTCTAGAAGCGAACACTATTTACCTGCAGACATCAGTGAAGGACCAAGCAAAAGGGAAGACAGAACTAGATCAAAAGACTGACTGGACTTACAAGAGAAGACGGCTCTCTTTTTCTTGGTATGTTGTAGTTCGGATACCTCCCTGTTAGGCAGCCCCCTCGTTTTATAGATAGAAATAGGCAGATTTCTTAAATCAGATTTTAAGAATGTTATGAACTTAATTTTTGATAATAAACTCATGTTATTTGTATTTGACTTTGCATTCATCTTCCTGAGAGACTCATTTCCGGACTTCAGAGTGACTCTTACCCTCGTGCCTTAACTATCGGGTTTTGACTAAATCGGCGGTGTGTCCGACAAAACACACCTGGTTGCAGGACCCTACCCTAATCTAACGTAAACTAACTTTTGACGGCTCCTGGTTCCCACATTACGTTAACCTGCAAGAAATATCACAACTTCTTTGCTATTCTATTTAAAACTAGTATATGTCATAAACATAAAAAATACCATTTACAGTATGACTTTCTGAAACACTAAAAATTACTTCCAGATTTGCAGTGTAAACGGAGATGGCACTGCAGGTGTTACACTGATGCCACGAATAAAAAAAGTACGAAAAGTAATAAAATTTGAAAAATTAACAGAATAAATATATAATAACATGTTATAACTTCCTACTACTTTTGCGTGATGCAGACTACTGTTATACGTTATTATTACAAGCACTCGAAACACTTTATAGCGTTGATATGCCTGTTTTTATTACTTTTATATGTGTCTCTCGTACTCAAAAGCCAAACTAATAGTAGATATACTAATAGTAGTTGACTAGTTGACAATTTTTATTTCAACTAAAAATTGAATAAATTTACAATAAAGATTGCCTTGTGTTGTGTGTATGAAGTATATAGTGTTCAAAAACGACAAAAATAATCACCGATACGGTTTCAAATGAAGTAAAATGAAAATTTATATAAAACTAAATGACAAGGAAATGTTAAAATGACTCAGGTTTATCATTGGATAACTTTCAGAACTTTCTTATTCAGATACATAAAGGACCGCAGTGATCATAGACTATTGTGTGAATTTCACCATTTCCTCCCCCTCTCCCAAAAAGTTTTTTATATTTTATCTATCTATATATACAGATACAATAACAATTCACGAATACATATAGCGGAAAGTGGTGCAAGATGAAGCCATGGGGTAAGACGGGGATGTCTGTTTATTCGTGGTTAACGCGCTTTCATCTAGCTGTTATTTGGGGAACTAAATGTCAACCTCAAAAGGGATCACGGGACGAGAGAACGTCCGATCGCTCTCTTTGTTCGGAAGTAAGACAGTTTTCTATGATTCAGCAATAATTCATTTAATCTTACGCCCGCTACAAAGTTTCTTCAAAGTAAGTACCATTGTGAACTTTTACATTACCTTTTAGATGAAGATATTATGGTATTCGAAGTACCCTTTAAGACTGTAATTGTTTAGTTTTGAAATAAAGTTAACCCGTGTTTGCAGTCAGTGTGAGTGGACTACAGAGAGTGGGCTAAATGTTGCCGTTGTGATAAATGGGCACACTGTTCTTGTGCCAATATTGAAAAAAACGACAGTTTAACTATTTTAATTTGTCCTTCTTGTATATAAAAATAATATCCCTATCTTACCCTATGGGTGGGGCAAGATTGTGCATTTAAATATAATTTTAAAATATTAAATTTTCTTGTTTTTTAAACACGTTTTTCAAAAATTAAATTTTGTATTATATATTATCAAATGTTGTAGTTGCCGAGAATAAAAAAATTATTGTTCTCATTAAAGTGGTTGTCATGTTATGACTTTTCAAACCTTAACGTTTTCATCTTGTCCCACCTTCCCCTATATATGTATTAGCAGATAAGCCGTTGCTTGCGCAAAAAGTAACGATAGCGAAGATTAAGATTATTACATTACAGCCAATCTTACCCATTTTCACAGAATGCAAGAATTAAATCTCCCTGTTTTTAGACTAATTACAGAATTTTCAGATGGGTCTAAAAATATGTTTGATTATCCTCTAAAACGCCAAAAAACCGCATCTGCACCTATAAATCTCGCACGTCGCTTTCTCTTAACACTTTCATTATTGTCGTTTTCATTGTTACTTAACACTTCCATTATTGTCACTTCCATTGTTAACACTTCTATTACTATCACTTCCATTCTTAACACTTCCATTGTTAACACTTCCATTATTGTCACTTTCATTCTTACTTAACACTTACATTGTTAAAGACTTAATTTTGTCCCTTCTCTTCCGGGGGAATTTAGAAAAATCCCTTCTTGGTGTGCATTCTCGTGACTTATTGTGTACCAAATTTCAACTTTTAACTTTTAACCGTTTGGGCTCTGCGCTTATTATTATTATCAACCGGTCTAGATTATATATATAGATTTGTTAATTGTTATTTACATAATCTGTACGCATGTTTTAGTTTTAATCTCTTTATTTTCATCTTTTTGCTAATAATGTATTCGCTTTAATTAATCAATTCGAATTTTTTTTTGTACAGTATTTCAAACTATGTGTTTATTTTATATCTTTTTTTTTGTTTTGTCTGGTTATGTAAAGAACAACTGTTAGCTATCAGATAGGACGCCCTTTAGACCCACATCTCGAAGATGCGTATGTAAACTTTACACCGATATTGTTTATCTATCAGCCAATGTTGTAAAAGAATTTCGCCTATTTTTCCGATTTTACTGACTCTCTATTTCCAAATTTTCAATAATATTAATTTAAAATAATTGAGAGAAACAAATTAGAATAAAAAAAATTTCAATTAACCGTCTTACAACATGCGAAAGAAAAGAGGAGGAGATGTCCATCGTTTCCCCCATTTTCGATGGTGTTATATGACCAACTGTATGCTATGGGCACACAGCGCTCTTCATTGACAAGAAAGGAGAGGACCAATCATACATTTTACAAATTACTTCACCGTCCTCTGGAACAAAATATACAACTTTGTTATAATCGAATTAACATGACGCGATATATTTTGTATTGTGGAGATCGATCTAAACAAAAATGAAGAATGGAATCTCGTAATATTCCTGCTTCAGAATTTTTAGTGTTTTTGAAACGCTTTACACTCTGTCACTAACAACTTTTTTCTTAATAAACCCGTTATTAATTCGGCTTACAATGGAGTAGCCGAATGGTGAAGAACACTTCGGAATATTTCTTGAATAGGCCACTTCAGAAAATCTGCCTGATTTTTCGGCCTGTTTTCTTTCATTCCAGATCTACCAGAACTGGCTGACATCTTAAATGTACGATAAAACTGCTGCCACTATATAATAATTATGGGTTCGCGCCCAACAAATGATTTACGTTTTTAACGTCTAAATATAATAAAGTTTAGAAATTATTCTTAAGAGATATTCCCTTCGTAAACTTATGATAAATCATTAATACATCATAAAGACAATTAATACAACGAAATTATGTTGTATATTGCTTTATTGTTTAACTAAAATACAAATAAAAACGACATGGAAATTGAAATAATGTTTTAACCTTTCTATTCACTATTTTGCTGTGTTATAAATAAAGTACAGTACAGTCTCGGTTTTCGAACAACTCAGTTTACGAACTGAATTTCGAACAAATACTCGATTGCCGAACAAGCTACAGATTTTCGATCTGTTGGACAATTAATTAATAATTAATTAATGTTTGTTTACTTTAAAAAAAACATGCCAGACATTAAATGGTTGGTTTTACAGTCGGATTTTATCAGTTATTGCTTACATTTATAAATGTCATACAATTATTTTAAATTGTATTATTGTTTATTTGTTATTATTATTAATTACTCGAGTTTAACGTGATTGCCTTGATAATAATTCCATTCTTAGGATAGGTGAAGAAGAGTGTATGCAATATTTCCATCTTCTGTAAAAAATACTCTGTATTATAATGCCATGGTAAAAATACAGTATACAGTTACAGAATATAGCGACTGAATACTCAATAATATTAAATTTAATGTTTTTCTTACTAATTCTTCTTCTTCGATGGTGTTTATATGGAGATTTTAGCGCAATGTAGGCTCTTTCTCCGAGTAGACTTGTGTATATGTATGATCGCTAGCCGACCGATTAGCCGGCTGTATCGAACAGCCATACGTACGCGCGGGAAATAAATGCCTTCCGGGAGGACTTTTATGGGGAACTGGCCTCCTATCGAACAGCCATACGTACGCGCGGGAAATAAATGCCTTCCGGGAGGACTTTTATGGGGAACTGGCCTCCTATTCAGTCGTTATAGGCAAGGAGAAAACCCGGAAAACTCCAAGCAGCCAGCCTGTCCGACCGTGGCGCAAACCCACGACGAACCTCCCAGTCTTTAGGGTCTAGTCACCACTACGATGAGCGGCAACGGAGACCACTCGCCCACTGGTGGGGGCTTTTCTTACTAATAAAGTAGATGAAACTATTTAACAACGCCTGGTTAATGGGGTAGCCTGTATCCTCGTTGTCAAATATCTCCAGTCTTTCTTTAAGTTATTCCAGTCTTTTATAATCGTAATATATTGTTAAGTTATTATATTTAACAATATATTACGTCCTGGCTGTTAGTCTTTTGCTAAAGTCTTGGTAATATTTTAGCCTTAATACCTGAGCAAGTAAATCCGATTGTTCGTGCGATGATTAGAATTTCAGTTGCCATATTCTGTATCAATTTAACAAAGAGAATAAACTATAGCTTACGTCGTCTCCACGGAATTCTAATTTAAACGATCGCAGGAGATTCGACAATGTTAAAATTAAAATAGTTTTTGCTAATCTCTGTCCCATACATATTCTTTGCCCCGCTCCGAATGGTTGGTAAACGATGGAGTCAATTGGCTTTCGTTCTTCAGATGAAAATCTGAAAGTGTAATTTATTGTTAAATAAAATCTTTATAAGAACTAATTAATGAACCAATTTTAAATGTAATTAATAGTGTACCTGTAGGGATTGAACTTATCAGGTTCACTCCAATAAGCTGGATCTTTTTGCAAAACTTGTACTGGCACTGCTAAAATAGCACCTTTAGGAATTGTGAAATCTTTACAATGGTAATCGTCGGCACATACTCTGTTCAATACTCTACGTATAAAAAGTTTTTAACGTATTATTAATGAAATTAAATAAAAAAGATAAGAGTACTTACAAGAAAGAAAATGGCCAGAATCGAAGAGTTTCTGCAATAACTTGATTTAGCAATTGAAATTTGCATAAGTCGGAATATTGGATTTCCATCTAAAATGATTTAAATAATAGAATTTAAGCTTCCACTCAATAAATTTATTCGGCACGTTATATCAATTGTTTAATTCACACATTAATTAAGTAGAAAAATGTGTATGTAGCAGAATTGCCGTTTATTTTCATTAAATGTCGACGAATGAGCTAAGAAGAAAATCCTCTGAGTGACGGTTGCGTGTTCTATCCTCATCAACAGGATAAACGAGCTTTTCCTTTCTTAAGTCAACTGCTAGTTAAGAAATTTTTTTACACGTGTATCTACATCACGTAGGCTAAGCTTTGACTTCTGCTCTGGGAAATCCAGGAAATTCTTCAAGTTCTGGACATCTCTGCGACTTTAACAAGAGATTTCACGCTGCTGCACCCTAAAAATTTTTCGTCGTATAGAGAACTAGATTTCAATTAGGCAATGGTTACGAGACAGATCATTTTCCATCTCTCAGACCCCATTTTAATAGTCTTCTTAAGTCTCATTTCGAGGTGATTTCCCCATACAAATATATATTTTTAAATATGAAAGATGTAAGCTTGTATTATACATCGTTTAAAACTGGCNTGTTATAATCAATGTTGTTTATATATACAATACTGTTCAATCTAATAAACATTATTGTGAATTTTTACTTATATAAGTGTTATTTTGGATCATTGTATTTTGCTTCCCATTAAGTCCAGGCGTGGTACTTGATTTGAACCAAATATTGTGTAACCCCACCATTTGTGCTAATTGTCTCTATGATTATTTCAAAAAGTATTTCATAAAGATAAATAATAGGTTGTTTAATCTCATAACTTGGTTTGTTTTTTTGTCTTTAGCCATTTATAATATAAATTTAAACTTTAAATGTTAAACTAAAAAATTTAAACATTTTAAAAATAAACACTGCTTTCTTGTTGGGATACCAGCTATATTCCAATTAAAAAATTCTTGGGAATTCCATAATCCTGCATCTGCAGTTGTATAGGAATGCCAACAGTAATTCACTGATCCAAAACTACAGTTTAATTATGTTTATTTTGTTTGATTACGTACATAACTATATGCATTTTGGGCCAACTTACATTTTACAGCCCCTCATCTGTAACTTAAATTAAGAGCTAGGTATAAGTACAAAATTAATTAAACATAATAATGACAATAAAAGTGAATATAATAGTGTCTTACTTTGTATTGAAGCAACCATCTTCTTAAAAATGAAAAGACACAAACATGACTTGGAACATATTTATCTAATACATACAGTACATTAGATTATGGATGTTTTCTGCTATCAAATTAAATTTCCTTTTGTGTATGTCCTTTTCAAGATGTAAAATTTTAATCTGATTTTTGTGTATTGTGCAACCTGTCTGTTCTGTGTGATGATACCATAGTGATTGGTTATGTTTAAGATGTATAGTATGTATAGCGGTATCATGTTCTTTTAATCTTTTACCAAGGGTTTTACAAAGGCTTTCTTTTCGTTCAAATCAATTTTTCACTTTGGAACATATTTTCATGCTTGAAAATGCTATTCTTTTAATATTAATAAAAGAACA
Source organism: Centruroides sculpturatus (assembly GCF_000671375.1). NCBI lineage: Eukaryota > Metazoa > Arthropoda > Arachnida > Scorpiones > Buthidae > Centruroides > Centruroides sculpturatus. The sequence continues at coordinate 223,742 of NW_019385253.1, read as the reverse complement.
TAGTATTTTAACAAGTCCATTACAATTTCTTGAGGATTTGACATTATATTAGAACATTGTAAACATAAACCTTCTATTTTGTAATGTGTCAAAGATAACACAAAAATAAATGTTTTTCATCAAACATAGCTTCTCCTTCAATAAAATACCATTTAGTTTCTTCTCTTGCATTAGCTAATATAGTTGAAAACCTTGTTATATTACCATTTTAGAGGCCAATTTGAATATTTTAATGATATGTTTTTTGATAATTTCTATATTCATCTTCAGAGTGAACATAAAATGGAAATTTTTAGGTTGAACAGAGAACAAAAAAATTTTGTTTGAACACAAATTTTGAAGTAGTTTGTTCTATATTAAAAGAATTTATAGCAAACTCTTTTAATTACTTACCATATAATATTTTCTGTAGAGGTACAGAAAATACTATATGTTAACTAATAGAACTTTCATAAAAATAAAGAAATTTTATTTATTTCACAACATGTATTTTAGTAAAACATATTTCTATATTAAATTAAAAATAACAATTTACATCGTCAGAAACGTTCATTTTAATCTCTTCACGGACTTTTTGTTGTAGATCAGGATTACGAGCTAAATGATAAATACTCCACTCCAACGTGGTGCTTGTCGTGTCGTATCTGCAAAGCGTGTTAAAACAATTGTTTATGAAAACCCTATGAGTTTAGTACTATATTCAGCACTTGAATGCAATTACCCGACTGCCATAAACATTATCGCGATTCCAATTACTAAATTGTCTGGAAGTTTTTTCATTCCTCCACCATTTTCATCTTCAGCATCTATGATCGCCTGCAGCAGATCATGCGGATGTTGCTGAAATACAAAATATTATAAATATAATCTGTATATTTCAATTTAAATAATCACATGTAAGTAACCTTACGTCTGATTTTTTTCTGGAGATGACCATTTCTTTACAGGTTTCATAAATCACCGTAAAACACGGAAGATTTAACACGTATTTTAATGTATCTATTTTGTAGCGAATAAAGCTACAGACAGGCTCCACTTCCGGAAAGCAAACTAAATGAAGTATATGACTACAAATTAGTAAACGTATAATAACATAAATAATAAAAATTAATTAACAAATCACTTGTTATTCCAGCTAAAATGTCAGTAGAATCGACTGAGAATGCAGCATGAACCGACTCAATAAATTTATTAGTCTCGTCATTTTGAACATTTGTGGTTATACCAAATGCTGTTGTACAGATTATATCAAATACCAACTTTTTACAAAGGCTGACAGTATTGAACGGATGATTTCCTTGCTTGTCTACGTTACTTAGAAAGATTTTTATTGGGCGAGACATTAACGAACTCATCTAAAAGATAGCAATGTCATGAAAAGGACGAACATTTCGCAATAGTTTATGTAAGAAATATATACCACATTGCATACCATTTTGATTTTTCCTGAAGTGAAACAATTAGTAAGAATAGTTCGTATTTTTTTCCATTCTACCTCAGAGAGTAGGCCAATCATATTTCTACAAACATGATGAGGAAACCCAGCATCAGGTAACACCCACTTGGAATAAGAAAGATGAAACGAAACACTTAATATAATGAAAAATTAGAAATTTTTATGAACATTGCAAAATACTTACGTCTTTCTTGTAAAACTTGTAATTTTCTTTTATCTGACAAAGTTTTAAAACGTCAACATCAGTGCATACAAAATAAGGTTTTGCACCTAAAAAAAATCTAAATATATGTGAAAAAAATAATTATTTACACAAGATTTTCGACATATCCTTAATTAAGTTAATATGATAATTTTATTTAGGGTATTTCATAAGCATAGTTTTACAAGTTCACCAGAGGGATGAGTAAGGAGGAACGAGTAAGAAGGAATGGATTTAAGTTATTTTAATGATGAGGCCACCAGCCAGTGAGACGTTGCTGAAAACCTTTTTATTCTGCAATCAAATTTTCCATCAATGACACATCGTAGTCTGGATGAACCATGTTTAATTCTTCAGCAAGTTCACACTAACTGTGAGTCTGCACTATTAAATTAACTTGAACTCGTTCCTCCTTACTGAGTACCACACTTTACTTCTAAAAGAATAAAGAAACATGAATGTAATTTGTGTAGTTCTAGACTTATAGGAAATCTGTATAGACAATATTGTACACGAAATGTGAATTTTTTCAACAAAAAATTAAATATTACCCAAATATTTTTCCATACTCTTCCAACCAGTTTTCAATACATTTGTCTCTCTACAAAAATGGAATAAACTTAATCTTTTACGTAGAAAAACTTCTTTAGAATTTTTTATTTACAACCACTTACTCCTTTGTTAAATTCTTTTATATTTCCGAAGAGAAAATTCGGTTTAGGACCCGGAATCCCGTAACGTTGAAACAAAGTCATCCTTCGTTTCCTCCATCTGTAAAAATTACACAATAGCTTTAAATAAATGCTTATTTTCCATTATAGAAAGTTTATTTTTTTGTGAAAATAATACTTTTTTGCATATGACCCATGTGTTCGTTGCCTTATTTTAATCGTTATTTTACCTATTATTGGCATCATTTCATCGATTTACAATAAGTCGGAATATATAGGCAGGGTCACTCAGGAGACAGAGTGCACATAATTTTGAAAATTAATAAATTAAATACGTACAGGAAATAAACATTAATTTTTACAAATGCATGTGTATGAAATACCTAAGAGTTTACTCTTCATCCGCAGTGCATGTGGGTACATCGACAGTGGCACACGCATGAATGTAGATTTTCACATTAAAATTTGGGGGTTTCTCAATATCGGTTCTATTTACGCTAAGGGATTTAATTCTTTCTACAAAATACGCGTTACGTTAAGGGAAAATCTTACGCGGTGCGTATTGTGACAACCTGAGTTTTATCGTAAAAAATTGTTGCAATGAAAATCGAATTGAACGGTAGATTGGAGAAGAAGAAAGGATAAAAAGCGAAACAATTGTAGAATACGTTTAAGGAAGAAGGGACTAATTATGTTAATTATATGGTCGTAAACTCTGAGTTTCAAAAAAAGTTTAGCAGGATAAACAAGGCGCATCTGTATTACTTTCAGGAACTCTTCCCAAGTTAATCTAGGTACGATACCTCACGTAGTAAAAAGTTTTGTAAGGTATACGATGTTCTTTTCTCTCTGCAACCATCTCTAATAATTTCTGGATTTGATTTTGCTAAGTTCTCGAAGAATCGGCAAAGAAAATTGAGAGACATTGTATAAAATGAGGTAAGAAAAGGACTCCTAACGTGTGATGCTCGGCGAACTTTATTTATTTTAATAATAAGCTATAATGTATGCACTTGACATAATTCGAGAGTTCTACATTTTATTCTACTATTTGTCGACTGTCTCGTGGCAATTGATATCACTCAAGAGGTTGATTTAAAGAACCAATGAACGTTCCTCTACCATCTCGCTGAGGGGGTAGAGAGAAGGTTCATTGTTAGAAAGGTATTACGTAGCACAGAAATTAATCCTATCACCTCAATATTAATAAACTAAAAAAAGTTTATCTAAAATAAGATCTTATAGGGAAATTATCGTCCGTTTCTAATTAGTTAGACCATCATGTAACCATACAATTAGATTTATATTATTGAACGATTTTTGTTAGCACTTATACAAAAATATCACTTTAACGACCGAAACCAGCGTGAAACCCAGACTTGATTTACTTTAGTTGCATTTATAACGTTGTGTAATACAATATAAACTATAAGAAGTAGTAATTATAAACAACAATAGAGTCACTCACCTTATCCATAATGAAACAATACACAGGAACACAGACAGAAGTACAGCTGTACTTATATACATCTGAGTTTACAGTAAATTGATTTGATGTATTGACCTTGTATTAACGCTCCCCAGACTTCGTATCGAATCCTATAATAGGAAATAAAACAAATTGTGAAGAGAGTTTTTCTTTAGTTTATTGTGTCTTCTGAACAAATCTTTTGACTTTTCGAATTGAGAATGCAAATATAAATGAGTTATTTTAATTCAATTAACATATATAAAAATACAGGTAATTTAAGGCGTAATGTCTTAATGGAATAACGTGTTAATTTAGTTTCATTGTGAACATTGTTGAATTTCTAGGCATAATCCTACGGCTATTATAATTTCCAGACTCAGACTCCTGGCTTATTTTTTAATCTGTAATTAAATTAATCTTCGTGTGACGTATCTCTCATAGGTCAGTTTTAGAACTTTGGTTTCATTTCTCTAAAAGGGTTTTTCCTCTCATGGAGAAATGACGTCAAAGTTTAGGAAACTTAACTAATACTTGCCATATGGTTATAATACACCTAAAAACTGGATGCTTTCTAATTTTCAATCGCAACTTACTTGTTGTATCATAAATTACTATTCTTAACTTATCTAATAAAAGAAATCTTAATTTGTCAACACGTGGAACTGTTACATTCACCTTTAATTTCAAAACCAAATATTAAGATTTACGTGTTTACTTTCTTCGAGTTATAACTTATTGATTGATTTGTTTTATTTTTTAATAAACAGAAGGAACGTGTTTTGTCATTGTGTTTTTGCCCGTTTAATGTTTAGTACTGATGCCGTGGTCGTGGGTTTGAGCCTAACAATAAATTGTCATGTAGTTTCTCTGGTTTTTTTACATGCAAACACATAAATACGAATGCCCTCTCTGGAGCGATAGTCATTGCGTTTCCCATAAGATATTTAATATAATTAAAATGTGGTCTGTCTGTCACGCTATATGAATAAATATTTATTTATTTCTTTAAAATGTTTTTAAGTCACATTCCAATATAACTTGGAGATTATCATTATAAACTAAAATCCTTTAAATACAGAACGAATATGCTTCTATGTAATTATATGTAATTAAAATTACGTAGAAACTGTTATATAGAATAAATAAATAAAACTAATCTTTATATACAGTAAAATTAATCAGCAATTTCAACGTAATCATTGTAGTTTAACAGAAACCCCTTGGTTGCGGGTTCGAACCTCACTAACAAAATAGACAAGTGGAGTTTTCCACGTTTATATCATTTACTAACACCTAATTAGGTCATTCAGTTGTCTTTCTAATTTACATGTTATAGAAATATTGTTCGAAAAAATAGAAATTTCTAAACAAATTACCATTCCTTTCAAGCGTAAAAGTAATGAAATTTTATAATGTTTTGTCATTAAAGCATGTGTAACAATTAAACCTTGAAAGCAACACGTATGTACTTAATGTAGATTTTATTTACAGAATAATTAGCATAAATTTAAGAATACGGTCAAACCTGTGCACAACGGACAGTGACAAGAGAATATAAAATACGGTTGTTTTATGCAGGAAATCGTATTTTTTAAGTGTACTTTTTAATTATTTCAGAAAAAAGGGTTCCTAAAAAATTGCCTTTCTTAGAAGTTTAGCTGTATTTTATTAAATTTTTATACCTTCTACTTCATATTTTAACAAAATAAGTCCATTTTATACAATTTATTATATTTATATATTGATATAAACAAGATATTTTCATACAATATAAATAACCTTCATTTTTTTTTATAAATAGCTTATCATCTCATTTTCGCACTTGTGTATTGTGATAACGAAATTAGCTTTTATACAAATAAAAATTTACGAGGAAACTTCTATTTTCTATGAGAGACAATACGAGACAATAATGTTATCTGCGAAAAGCCAGATATTTCGTCTACAGTGGCGCAAAGAGCGCCATGATTAGACATCTGAGGATAGAAAAAAGTAATGTGGTCGGACGAACCACGGTACACCTTATTCTGTACCGAGAGTCTGGAAAGAGGTTTGGAGAGAGCCCCATAAACAAATGGGGCTCTCTCCAAACCTCTTTCCAGACCTCTTTCCAAACCTCATTAACACGACTCAAGGTTATAGTGGGGGTGTTATGATATGGGGCGTGTTCTGTTTAGACAGAACTGATCACCTAATATAACTGGAAAATCGGGTGACTCCAACAAGTACCTAAATAATGTTGTGGATTAAGTTCATCCTGCAATGTTGCATTTTTTGCCTTTCTTTGATTACGGCTTTTTTTGGTGACAATGCTACTGTTTATCGCGTAAGAATTGTTGAACAGTGGTTCAGTGAGCATGAAAACGACTTTTGACACCCAACCTGACCACAGCAAAGCCCAGATCTCATCCCCATCAAGAACGAACTGGACATGTTAAAATGACATATTTGCCAGGAAAGTCCACTTCCGTCAAATCTACGTTAGGAAAAGGAGATAATAGCCGAAATGTGACACGGTTCTTCACAGTCTACTCTTCTTACTTTCGGGGTCGGGGCGTCAAAAATTAGATTACTCAAGCTTAGGGTGAGGTCCCACAACCAGTCGTGTTTTTTTGGACACATCTCTGATTTAGACCAAAAAATGAAAAATAAAATAAAAAGAGAACAAATTGTTAAGGCGTGAGTGTAAGAGTCACTTTGAAGTCCAGGAATGAGCTTCTCAGGAGGATGAATGCAGAGTCAAGTACAAGAGTCAAAACAAAAGTTTTTATCAAAAAACAGAGTTCTAAACAAAATTATAAAATCCGAGATAGGAAATTGGCTGATTACTATCTATAAATCAAGAGAGTACTTAAAGAGGGCACGACTCACAACATACCAGGAAAAGAGTTGTTTACTTTTTTTTCCTCACTTTCTCTCCTTTTTTCTTTTTCGTCTTCTTTCTATGTCCCTTCGCTCATGTCTCTTAAATCAACTCCTGTACGGCCAGTCAATCAGTCCGTTCCGTAATCCATTGGTAATATGACACACGACACCATCATTGGTCGATTGGTAATATGTCTTCCGCTTATGTCTCTCGATGACAAGGTGTGACCTCTTTTTATACGTTTTTATCGTGGGAAAATTATCAAGTGATGCTAGATTTAAAAGTTCGTTGTTCGAGCTGTATCCGGGTTCAGCTGATACGGGACGTCGCGAACTGAGCAATTTGGTCGGATTGTTGATATTTTCTCTCGCTGTTACGACTCTCCTTACAACATAATTTTATTGAATTGACACTTTCTCCTCATTAATACTTGACTGTTTTGACTAAGTCTATAAAATAAGTCCAAACAACGTAACAATCGTTGACTTGTAGCGGTAATCGATCACCGTTTTCTATCGGGCTAGAGATCAACTTGGATACGGGGTGGTAGGATACCAGGTGGTCCAATGTCTGCTACTAAAGATCTTTTAAAGTGGAAGAATGTCAGAACAACGGTCATCCAAGTGGCATCCAAATTAGAATAAGGTTAATGGGGTTGGGGATCTCTACAATTACAATACTGCAGTGAGTTTAATTAGCGCGACAAAGCGACGGGGTGGAACCGAGTTAGGATTCTGCAAGAACGCTCATTGCTTGATATCGGGTCAGTCATGATAGAAATGACTAATTAAAGCATAAAAGGCATAAAAACAGAATTTTCAAAGTTTATTAACGGCAAAAAGGTCTCCCATAGACTTAGCATTGAAAGTTTGAAAGGTGGATTTTCCCGGGAATATTTTTTGATAAACGGTTTTTTAAACCATGTTTATTCGTCTGAAGACTGTCAAACAACTTTTCATTGGCAAATTAAAAGTGAGAAAACGATGAAAACACGCGATTTTATTGCGATTGTTTACATAATTCAAAGTGGCAGTCTGAGGGGGCGTGCATTTCGCGGGAATTTTTCCGGCAATTGTTTTTACCGGTGGATCTAATAACAGACAAAGAAATTGACCAACTACGGTTTAAAAATTGTTTACTATCGAAGTTATCTGCCAATAATCTGCATTTTTACCTCTAGTTGCTGTAGAATATTACAGATTGTATTTTTGGACATACTAAAATACTTTTGGCCCGGTGTTTGAGAGAAAGAATTTGATGGTAGGGACAGTTAAAAAGCACATACGACAAAGCGAATCAGTGCTTACATAGCAACAGACTTGTTTACAGTTCGTAAAAAACGCTTATAAAGTTGAAAATTTTTTTCCTAAAAATTCCTAAAATGTAACACTTTTTTGTTTTCATTATAAATACATAAAAACGTATTTTCGTGCATTGTACTATGTACATAGTAAAATAAGAGCAGAGAATTCTCTGTAAATTAAAGGAAATTTTTAGCAGAATTTGGACTTTTGCTATCTTCTGTACTAATTTTTTTTAAAAACGGATATCAATGTTTGTAATTCGTCATTCATTTCAGGTCAAACACATTTAAATTATCGTAGGTATTTTGAACTGGTTGCTATCGATGAACATTATAGAAGTTAATTTTTATCACAAGCTGCACAAGTAAATGTAACATTACGCAAGTCTAAATTATAAAACATTTAGTTATATTGCACTACTTTCTTATTGCCCTGAAAGGAATAGTTTGTACTTGTCTTAATATTGGGTTGAAGAGTAATCAAATTTAATTACAGGTGAGTGATTTTAAGTTTCCCAATTAATAGTTTCTTATATCTGTGCATGGTGTTTAGGGTAAACTGAATTTTTTGAAAACTAACTGTTCCTAGGAAAAACACTACGAGTAAGTAGTGTTTCTCTCAAAAACACTGAAACTGATATGACGACAGAAGAACTTCAATTTCAGAAAATTTTGACAATAGGTATTAGAATTATTAAGCTTTAAATTCGTTGAACAGGGCCCTAACCCCACACACTAACATCCGTACATACAGGTAAACTCTCCAAATTACTTTGTATATCTGAACGAATGAGTCTAAAAATATGAAAATTTTGGAGTGTGATTTTTTATCCGATTGTATTTTTCTTGTTACACAGTGAAACCAGGTAATTTGACTACTGAAGGGAGCAGCTCAGAGTGGTCACCTCACACATGCGATCACATTAGCAGGTTTCACTATATATAAACATCCAGGGAAGTAATACAAAACAGAAAAACAAGTCTTACGTTTAAGCAGAAATAGCGATAAAAAATATAACAATTTGACCTACAGACTGAAAGATAAGCTTATCTTGAAAAGTCTTACACAATATTATTTCGTTTTTTTCCCTTCGAGTCACCAGTAATAACAGGAATAACATTCAAGCTAATTTTGGATTAATTTCATTATTTAAACCACTTTTAAACGTGCAAATCTGATGTCAACACAAAGTAAGTATATTTTCCATATTATACGGTAATTTTAATATTTATTAAAAATATTATTGACTAGATTTATTTTATTTTATAAATTAGTTCGCAGAAGGAAATTTCATAGTGTTTATATATACAGAAATTATGTATTTAAACTTGTGTTTGGCATTAATTTCGTAAGATTTAAATAAATGAATAAAAATATACGAAAGGTTCATAAAATAAAGCAACTCAACACAACCGTGAACTATAGGAAGACTGCTATGCCCTATTTACCAGTTAGACACGCGAAGAAAACTCAGAATACAACGGCCATTCTTTTGATCTGGGAAGAACCCATGCCCAATTACCTAAACAATAAAATTATACGCTACAATACAGTTGTTGTTTTCAAACACACAGAATATAATTTGCCATTATAAATCCGAAAAAATAATTCAGTTTGAATGAATAACTATTTATTGTGACATGGTCATGATGCCAGGCTGCAGTTCTTAATCATACTTTTTCAATTTATTTAATTTAAAATATGTACTTCCTACCTCAAATCGGTAGAGAATTGCTCCTATGAATTATACCCTTTTTGTTTACAGTACAGGAAGGGTATAATAAGGATGACAATGAGAATTTATAGTTTCACAATTATAGCCCAAGTATATGCGTGTTTCCGGTGTTGCACGAATTTTTAACAAGTATAAAATGGTGAAATTGGATTCGAATTGGAAGATATAAACAGTGGTCTTAGTTTGTAAAATGTGCTAAAAAATTTATGCGACTTAAGTTATCTACAAAAAGTACTATGGTGATGAACCCCATTGTACTTTTACTAAGATATGAAAGATTATCCATATTAATTTTGGTAGTGTTTCATACAAACATACATATTTTGACATTTATAAACAGGGAGGGTGGAAATTAACAAGGCGTTAAAAAATAGTTATAAATTCGCCATTGGCAAAAAAATGGCCTATGGTTTGTCCTTTTAGGAGCGAGCGCACAATACTCTACACTCTACTAATGTAGAAATCGGCAATTGATCTGTATAGTTGGTAGGGTATAGTGAAGGTGCGGCAAGCCACATATTGTCCTATAAATATCTTATGTATTTAATGATATATTTTAAACTATATTTACATATCTAATATTTATCATATTGTTTTCCATAAGGAGTTCAAACCTGTAATGTTTAACAAAGGATCCAGACTGAGATAATAAGATAAGGTATATCATATCAGAAATACGTTTAATTAGGATGAATATAGTTACAACAATACTTTATTCTCTTATCGTTTGTGTCATTTTATTGTGGATAAGGTAAGTGACATCATTATTATTTATAATTATACTATAATTAGATGTTTGATAATTAGATAATTGACATAAGAATGTTTTGTTTAAAGCCCAAAAATTGTCTACATGTTAAATTTATGTTTTTCACTGTTATTTTCCTGTGTGAATGAATTCACACGTTTTTAATTGGCTTTGTTTAAAGCAGTAAAGCATGGTGACAACAAGGGGAAACTGACTATACTGGGTCTCTGTGAGGGGAATTTACTATGAGAAAATGTGTTAGACACGTAATGACAATTCGAAAATCTCGACTTTATGGGGTGCAAATCTGCCACTAACTACTATTCTTCAATGATTGATATCCTCTGCTTACTGATGGCAAATAATCGACAAAAATTTAATAGTGAATTCATCATGTCACTATCATTTATATATATCATTAATATAACCTGTTAGTCTTCTCTGCTAGCCAGTAAACTTGCATTTATTGTGAACATGAAAAACTGTATGAGTATTCATGATTCAGAATATTTTTTGTGTGCTTTTTCCATATTGATTCTACAGATAAAAATTAATTGTAGGTGACTTTTAAACATGTACTTCTTTAATCATTAAGCATAAAATTCCATAAAAATTCAGCAACTTTCTTACTTTTTACGCAATTTTTACAGATGGAGGAAACGAAAAATGAGTCTCTTTCAACGGTATTTAATACCAGGACCAAAACCGAATTTCTTCATCGGAAATTTTACCGAATTTAATCGAAACGTGAGTAATTTTTTAAACAAAAACTTGAAATTCATACAAAGTTAGAACAAAATTAAATTTAGAGCCATTCTTACAGAGAGACAGGTGTATGCAAGAATGGTTACAACAATATGGAAAAATATTCGGGTAAGTTTCAATTTATTCGTTTAAAAAGTATACTTAAAGTTCATTAATTGTTAGAGTTGCATACGTTTATATAAAAGATAAGAAATAAACTATGAAATTTAATATAAAATTTATATAAATGTCAATTTATTCAACATATCTTTAGCTTTTATCTAGGTGCAAAACCTTACTTAGTATGCGCTGATATTGAGTTCTTAAAACTGTGTCAAATAAAGGATAATTACTACTTTTACAACAAAGATGTATGTAGCCGCAGAAATCCGTATTTATTAACTTGTCGATTTTTTCAATTGAAATTTATTTTTCTATTTATGTTTCAAGTGGGTGCTAGCTGATGGAGGAATTCCTCATCATTCGTACAGAAATGTACTTGGCGTTTTAACCGATCAAAAGTGGAAAAACATAAGAAGTATTCTAAATACTTGTTTCAGTACAGCGAAGCTTAAAACGGTATGCAGTTTTTACGCATTTATGCAAGATTCGTCACATAACACTGTAATGTTTTTTTTTCTATTTCAGATGAGTACTCTAATGCCTCGTCCGATAAAAATCTTTCTAAATAACATCAAAAATCACGGTGATCAACCATTTAACATTGGCAAAATGTGTAAAAACTTAGTGTTCGAAATACATTGTTTATCATCATTTGGTGTAAACACAAATGTCCAAAACAACGAAAGTAATACGTTTATAGAGTCGGCTCATGTCACACTTTCATCTGATCATACAGATATTTTAGCTGGAATATCAGGTATATTATGTAAAACATTGTACAAATAAAGTAAAATGTATCGTTATAAAACTTAAATTTTATATATTAGTTTGCTTTCCGGAAGTAGAGCCAATTTGTAGATTCCTTCGACATAAAATCGACAGTTTAAAGTATATGATGAATCTGCCATCTTTAACGATGATTTATGAAACGTGTAAGAAAATTATCACCTGTAGAAAGAAATTAGAGGTGTGAACGTTGATAGAAAACGTTGAACAAATCGAAAAATCTCGTATAACATGATTGTATTTTTTGTTGCAGGAACGTCCACGAGATTTGCTACAGACACTAATTGATGCCGAAGATGATTCCCTTTCAGAAATGAAGAGACTTTCCGACGAGTTTGTGATTTCAAATACTCTGTTATTTATGGCAGCCGGGTAATTAATTACGTTTATAAATTTTATTAATAATACAAACATTAATTTAAGTTGTATGTAAAGTATTTTAATTATTTTTTCAGATACGACACGACGAGTGTTCTTATACAATGGTGTATTTATCATCTTGCTCGTAATCCTGAAATACAAGAAAAAGTCCGTGAAGAAATTAAAAATAACGTCTCTGATGATGTAAAGTATTTGTTTTACTTTAACATTTGAATTTAATTAATAAGGAAAGTACAATAGAAGTGTACTGATATCATCGTGAAACACACCTACGAACTAAGCGAAAGTGTAAATTTTTGATTATAAATTCGTATCTTCTATTATTAGGACTTATTATACTGGTTTTACAGATAATATTACAAAATTAACAGAAAACAATTTTTATTTTATTTCGTATACCTGTACAGGTATACAAAACCTGTACAGGTAAAATAAAAATTGTTTTCTGTTAATTTTGTAATATTATCTGTAAAACCAGTATAATAAGTCCTGATAATAGAAGATACGAATTTATAGTCGAAAATTTACATATTAATAAGAAAAAAAGGACATTAAGGCAATTTAAATAAGCGAAAGTGTATTCATTGAGAAATGTATATTACAACTGAATTAATAAAAAGTAATGAGTGAAGGTAAAAAAAATAAACTGTTTTAAACATTTCCTACAGAAATATTTAGTCATTGAAATGTAACTAAATTTTCGTATGGTGTCATTTTAAGACAGATCAAAAAACACTACAGAGACTCACTACTACGGAACTTTAAGCTCTAAAAGCAACAAACACTGTATTTTCTAAGTCATCTTGTGCTATAAAAAGATGCAAAAGATACTGCCAAATATGGCACTCATTCTGCAGGTGTTAAAGCTGATGACTTTAAACAGTACCTTCAATCAAATGTAATTTATCGTTGAAATATAATGTTACAAGGGCCAAATTTGACACTTTTCCAAAACAAATTATAGTATTTAAATATTTTACAATTAAACATTCCATGTATAATATTACATCACTCAAATAGTTAAATGGTAAAAGTTGTAATTAAAAACATTATTAAGTTTTACAGAAATGTCAACTCAAATTTAATTACCTTTGCAGTGCTAAATACATCTATACACAGCCGTAAATACGGGTAATGTTACTCCGTCTAAATATTATATACACTGACATTAGTGCATACACTATACGAAGCATACTTCACATACAAGTGTCAAATCACACCACTATAACACAGTGAATGTTTTTACATGCCATAAGTTATAATAAGTACTAAAAATACCAAATTTAGAGTATATTTCTTAATTTTTTAGGTGGATATTCAATATTCAGATTTAAGCAATTTTCAACTGTTAGATCAAGTTATCTCAGAAACACATCGCCTTCATCCATTAACTGCATTGTAAGTTGTCTTATTTCTTTTATACAATTTTATTGCATTACGTATTATTTGTTATTATTCATACAATTTATTTATACAGTACTGTAAATAGAGTCTGTTCAGTAGATTATCGTTATAAGAACATAATCATTCCTAAAGGTAGTATTATAATTGTTCCACTACATGAGCTACAAAATGATCCAGCTTATTGGAGTGAACCTGACAAGTTTAATCCTTACAGGTATTAAGTTAATTGCGTTTAAAACATGTATACACCTGGAAATAATATTCGAAATTTTACATTTTTTTTCAGATTTTCTTCTGGGGAACAGCAAAAGATCGATTCCATAATTTACCAACCGTTCGGAGTAGGACACAGAATATGTATAGGACAGAGGTTAGCAAAAACTATAACAAGACTTGTTCTGGCAAATCTTCTTCGATCATTCAAATTAGAAAATTACGGAGATGATGTAAGATTTGATTAGTGTTTTTTTCTTTTTTTTTGTAACTATAATGCTGGTATAACGAGTGAACTTTTCGAATTTTTTCAATTATTCATAAAAGTAATAAATGTTTTCGAAAAATTCAGTTGTGATACTCTGCAATTCACGATAAGTTTTATTCATTATAGTAAGGTGTTACGTTTTACAGGACGTGGAAAAGGTCTATTCGTTGTTTGTAATATATCCGAAGAATGGAGTTACAGTGAAAGCAACCCCATTAACTACTTGATGATTGCTATTGTTTACGAATTTACTCGAATAATGAATAATAATAAATTTTGCAAAATCTCTTTACATCTCTGAGTGATTGTAATGAAACTATATATGTATTTCTTTTTATAATATTACAATTTTTAAAAATGTTAACATAAAAATATCTACTTCATTTGAATATTTTAACGTTCGAATTCAACGAATCTTCACCTTTCCACTTGCAAGAAATATCGAATCGTTAAAGTATGTTTTTTCAACTCTGACAAACATATTTAATTAAATTTTTCGGTTTTTTGAACATTTAGAAATCAGTTTTACTTTGATCATTAAGGTTTTGTCCTGTCCCACCCTGAGAACAGTCGTAGCTCAGTGACGTGCTTTCCATGAAGAATTTTTCCAGTTCCACTGTCAAATTCCACTCTTGATACACAAAATTAACCCATAAGTATGTCTGCAATTTTTATGAATAATTTATTATCTTTTGTTGAATTAAAGGTATAAATGTCTTATTTGTTTACCTGTATTTTAATCTAACATTTCGATTCAGTTCAAGTGAACCTTCTACAAATCAAATAGATAAAGAGTTAGAAGAGTGATAATTCTAGTGTAGTATGGTGAATAAAAGGTAATCTTTATTCATAACAAATATTGTATTAAAAACTCCATAACTTTAGTTCTATTATTAGTTAAATATAATGTTCTCTACTCTCAGCTACAGTTTCATAAACCATTTTATAGTTGAATAGCGTTAACTTAAACTATGAAACAATCTCAATTTCTTTTTAATGTTTGATCATACGTATAATTTCTTGAGTGCCTTATCAGATAAAGCATGCCAGCAAATCTTAGTAACCAAAGAAACCTTACGAAAGCTAATGGTCGACATGTATTTTGGGAATAAAATGTAATCTGTTGCCATACAGTTGCACAGCTAATGTGTGAATAATGTCAATTAGTAAAGAATGGAATTTATCGTTAAACCCTTGTTCGCTCCTCACCAATAGTTTTGCTGTCTTTCTTCACATGGTTAACACCCAAATAAGGATAATTTGCCACAGAATGTCTTATCTGGAAGCATCTCACCTTAACAGATTGCACATAAATTACGTTCCACATCACTAACCATTGAAAAATTCTACCATTGAAAAAAAATTCATTAATTTACTTCTTCATAACGTTTCGACTAATGTTCGATATTATATCATCTAATATTAATTTTATACAACATTTTTTTTTTTTAAATTAATAACAGTAAACAATAAATTACTTTCCATAACACTAAATTAATTCTAAGAAAAGTCTCGTGTTATATTAAAGTAATCCACTTTGTTTTTTTTTTAAGAATTTAAAATTGTTTATAAATAACATTTTAAATTAAATTGTTTGAAATGTTCCGTGATGTCCTATATTTTAATATTCCTTTTGAATCTATAAACTTAAATTAGCATCAAAAATGCATTATGTAGATTAATGTGCGTGATTTAAGGTAAACTTTTAAAAATCAATGATTAAAAATGTATATTTATTGCGTGTTTTATTTTCTACTTATTAAAATGCATGTCGATCTAAATTGTGAGAAAAATATATTATTGTACGTATTGCTAATGTATGCTTATTCATTTAAATTTAAAATATTATATAGGCCTGTATGCAGTAGTTATTTTGAAGGCTGGATATACGAAACAGATAAGCTGTTTAACTAGCTGAAAGATTAACGAACAAATCTCAATGGGGTCGTTTTAGGGGAAAATTGTGTTAGGCTCTGTCTCTAATCTCCAATTTTACCCATTGTAATAATAAAGAGTGGGTTCGGAAGACATTTCTTAAGTACGTTGCTGTAAATAATTACCATTGATGCAACCTTCCAAAAAAATCTACGAAAGTAGGATGATGCATTTAATGCTAGAACTCTCAAAGCAACTTACCAAAAATTGACGACTGATTATAATTTAATAATTGGTGGTCAATGATGATAAAACATGGTTACATCTTCTCTTCAATTGGCAAATACGTGAGTACATTTTGGAAATCAACATTATCTTTCGGCAGAAAAAAGTTTCCTTGTTAGTTGAATAGCTGAAAGATGAAGGCGCTTCATCTTTGATTGTAAAGTACATCAAGATGTTTTGTCAACGCAGCAATCTCTGAACTTCTCAGAACCGTTTGATCATAACTTTAAGATCTATCTGAACGTTAATGCCAATGAATAGCTGTTACATTATGTTTTATTATGACTAATTGGAGCATTCCGTAAAGTCTCATATTTTTATTCGGCCAATATTTGGAATGCTGCAGCTTTAATATCAATGTGCCAAAAGGTCTACACGCCTACTCGAACTTACGAGTAACTCCACAATATCAGTAACCAAATAATAATAATAATAAACATTTGAAGTACGGGTTACTCTTTTAACCACGAAAATTATACAATATCTATTCTTCAAATATACAAACCACCCAACAAAATTTCAGAAAGTTCGACAAAAGACACAGTAGTTATTTATCTTCAAATTGGGTAGACAAATCACATCCCTACGTAGGAAAAAATTCCCCGAATTGTTCCCGAATTATGAAGGAACAAAGTTCAAAATATAAAATTATAAACATATGGTTAACTTACTTATGAACTATCTTCTACATTATTTATAAAGTTGACATACCAAGTTTTGAAGTCGATAAATAACTAAGATAAACCTTTACGATTTAATTGCTAAGTAGAAAGTTTGATAGAAATTATAGTACAGTATCGTGTTGGCTCTTTTATAAATAAATTTGTTTTATTGATCTTATAATTCAAACTAAAAGTATGATAATCAATTGTTCCATTAGTGAAAGTAACTGAATATTTAATACGTCAGTAATTGTTTGCAATTAACAATAAAAAAAAATTAGTTGATTTAATATGCAGAGAATATAAAAAATCCGGTTTCACAGAAGTATATTATTATTTTTTATCACTTTATGCAGTTATGACACCACTATTGCCCGAATGAGTAAAACCACTGAACACTGGTTTGTTGTTTTTTTTCCAGTGGTTTGATATCGTGGAGTTTATCGGGTATATTTTACCAATATATCACCTTGTTCTTTATAGAAAGTCCTCCTGGAAGCACTTCTTTGGTAGAATACACACGTAGTTGGTTTAATTCATTAAACCATACGCGAAACGATATACATCAACTCATTATCGATTATGATTTATAGAGAAATCATTAACTACTTCATAAATCAGAAGTATTAAAGTGTTCTTTCAGGGTAATTTCTACTGTAAATTTATATTTTGTCTGCACTAAGGAACTGGATTGGATTTCCGGAAAGAAACTACTGATGAGTTATTCAAGAACAAAATGCCAAGGCTTGTTCCTTCACTGCTGGTATATTGGTGCAATATTAAAAACATAACAAGGCCTTAAAATGGGTTTGTAAGGCCTTTACAATACAAAATAACTAAAAATATAAAAAGCAATTATTATAATTACTTAGAATAAAAGCTGACTAATGTATAATCGATTTTTTTATTATATCTCTACTCAGCAAATAAAAGTGAAATATAAAAATGTTCAAAAGAAATAAATAAATATTGCTACGCTGAATATTACAAAAGTTGATTTTCTAGATGTCACGTTATATTCCGATTAGTTTCGTGTTTAATTCAGCAAAACGTTTTCAGATTAAATTTTGTTTTGAAAATGTTCTGAGCTAAATCAAACGTACTCGAGTACGTTTCATTTGTCTTATAAATAACACTGCGGATACATTAAGCGAAAAAATAACCAATGTATGCCTTGATATATCATACTACATACCTTTTACCTGTATTATTTTTTAGTATAAATGGAGAAGGTAAGGCTATTGTTAACTTGATTTTACTGTGTTTACTGTACTAATTAATAGATATGCGATCAAATGATGTACGAAATAAGAATGCAATTTCTAGAAAATTTGTATTAATAATAAATAAATATAATATAATTATTGAAATATCGATAGGTAATATAACAAATACAGAAATGCCAGTTTGGAGAATTGCTGGAATTCAGGTAATATCGATTTTATAAGAAAATAAATTTGACTATAACTTTTAATGAGTAGTTGCTATTTTATAGAACAAGTACATCATGGAATTTGATAAAAACGAAGAAATAATTCTGTCTGGTGTTCACTTTAAGTCTTTTAAAATTATTCAAGAACAATTGAAAGTTAAGTAAGCATCTCAACTTAAATCATTTATTTTATGTATTGTCAGTTGCATTAGTAGTTTCATATAAATAATATAGATTTTATTTTATATAGTTATACCATAATACAGTAGAACCTCCATTATCCGGACCTCTATTATCCGGATTTTCGATTATCCGGATTGCTCAAAATAAACAAAAATTTTACGAATTTGCTGATTTGCACTTGGCGAATTACGACACTGTTTATGTACGTGATGGAATGCATAACTTTTTTTGTTTCAACAACGTCTCACCCAGCACAGTAGTCGTAAACTCTTAAATATATTTTACGTAGTAATAAAAATATAACTTGACATAAGTATTTATAATTTATATTCAAATTACATCATTTCTATGACCAAGGGCGGCGTAAGGCATGGACGACGTGGGCCACCGCCTATGCCTCGAGGTCCGAAGGGCCTCGCGCCTCGAAGGTTTATGCATTACTTAAAAACCGCGAACGCGACGAAAAAATTTTACTTGTCATAAAACGATAAATAGTTTGTCAAATTTTTATTCATAAAAATGCAGTTTCAATTGCTTTTTATTTTATAAAATCCGTCTTCTCGCGCCACCAGAGGGCCTTTTAAACAATAGGTATTCTGTTAGCGTTGGTCAGTAGTAGTCCAAATTCAATACGAACGTTTGTTTCTTGAAAATTTGATCACGATTTAATTACAGTATTTACTTTTAATATTACCGATATGTCATCGAAAAGAAAACGTGTTGTATTATCATTAAAAGACAAATTAAAGTCTTTGTTTCGATTATCCGGATTTTTCCTTATTTGGACTACCTTCATCCCCAATTAGTCTAGATAATCGAAGTTCTACTGTATAAATTTTCTATGTGAATTTCTTATAGATCAATTTATGTTACTGATAAATTTTACAAAGTTTGATTTGACTGGCAATAAAGAACACAATGTGCTTATGCCAAGATTCTTGTTATAAATGAATGAATACGTTTAGATTTGATTATATTTAAGTAAAGGTAGTATCTTCTATTTCTCCTTCATTTTCCTCTTCTTATCACATTTCGTTTTATTTCCAATTAATTTTTTTTACCATATTAGTAAAAGTTCGTATCTGTTCTCTGTCTTCTCAACCAGTTTTCTTCAGTTAGGAAGGGCCGAGATGTTGCAAATGAACGCTAAATTTGTAGTAAATATACTTCCATATCAAGTCATTCGTTATATACAGTTTATTTACAAAAAAAAGTTTTTGACGATACCACCTTTGTCAATCCACACACTAGTAATCAAGGAAAGGATGAAATAATCGGAGACCGGATGTTTGGATTAATTTACATACTATGGACGGACTCTGTCTGCACTCGTCTGATCTCAGTTTTCACCTGTACCTTGAGAAGTATAATCTCTCTTCCTATTGTCAGCGGCTTGCCAAATTCTCAGATCCTAGTGCTGTAAGCTCTGAGCCTTGCGCTCCACGCCGTTTTCTCAAAAAGAAAGTCATTTAACACCTCTGCTATAGAATATAGAATGTGCCAAAGTTAATCGTATCATGTCAGGAATACATTAGACCAAGGGTGAAAAAGATTGATGTGTTTTACACGCACGACCTCCATGTTATGACGGCTATATTGAATGCAACACCGAAACACTAAGTCGTGTGTAACATCATTCAGGATCAGAGTTTCACAAGAAATTAATTGCTAAAAGATTTTATTGGCCTCCCTCCAACAATTACAGAGTGATGCACATTACATGCTATGCTCAATGTAAAGTACATTCTTTGGGTACATTCTATAATCTGTAACAAGAGGGTTAAGTGACTTCTTTTCCACCCTGTACGAGTTTTTCAAAGTATTAAAAGAAAAGCGTGCTGTTTAATTTTACTAACTATAAATGGAAGAGATGCACAATAATACCAAAATAGCCTACCGCTGGCCGAGTGACTAAAACTATTAAACACTAGCAGTGGATTTGCATCCTGCCAACAGGTTAACCATGTGGAATTTATAGGCTTCCTTCATATTTTTACTGAAATAGGACCAAGTTTATAAAAAGATATCTACCCCAAGTCGGCAGATCGTCCTCTTGTGCGGTATTGTAAATAATCAACAAAATAAACCAAAAAAGTCTCTTTCTACTAAGATAAGCGCTATATATTACGAGTCGTTTACTAATTTGCTGATAGGGAAAATAAGTTGAGTTTATAAAGAAAATAAGTTGAAAAGCAATAAGGACCAACTTTCTTCCGAAGCAACACATTTCATGATGTGAAAATCGTCTATAACGTCATGTTAGATTGATCGAGTAGTGTTTGCTCCGATTTACGTATAAAACAAATCATTTTTATAATAATTAACTTATGCAAAATAATCGATATATGTTTTAAGAAATGATCGTGATTGTGATTTTATTGATTTTTACACTAAATCTTAATTTACAGTTTTTAAATTAATATTTTCTTGTATGCTTGTTCTCTTGTAACTATAATAGAAAAATTTTTGTAAAATTTTGAAGTCAGGATAATCGTTTACAACAAAAAATTAATATATGGAAATTCCTAAATTTACTAAAATATTGCACATCAATTCTAAATTTTAAATAAATAATTTCAGATATTAATTTATTTACCTCTTATTTAAGGAAAAATAAAAATATTGACATAATTATTTTCTTTTAGCTACAGAATTGTTAAACCAATTGCAAGAAAAATTTCAGGAAAAAGTGGAATAATTGGCCAACTTCTTAATAATGTAAGGCAAATTTACCTGTAATTTATTTTGAATTTTATTTATTTATAATCCATACTTTTTGTGCATCTGTTTATCTTGTCATATTAATGAAACTGTGTTTCAATACAAACTATATGAAAATAATAGAATGGTATTATAATATCGCATTGTACTGTACAATGCCAGTTGTGCAATGAAATAGCACAAACATATCAATACATATATCTCGTGTTTGTGATTGAAACGAGTAGGCAGAAGGCAAAATAGATTGCAAATATTCATTCGGCATCCTTCTACACACTGTCCTGTGCAGACACATTTTTTTTGCTTCGGCTACAGTCTTAGAGCACACTTTCTCACATTTTCTTGCTGATTTTTAAACACACTCAATCCTTTCCTAGCACAATTCCTCTCATTCTCTCTCTAACATAAAACTTTGCTTGTTTTATATACTCACCCACTTGTATCAAACAATACTTTCTTGGCCTTCTCTTGCCAAAATTGTAACAAATTGTAAGTCAGTATCATTTTATAATTACAGGAAGCGGATATTGCCTTTTTTCCTCTACTTGTTAGAAAAGATCGCTCCGAAATTCTTTCGTATTCAACAAGTACAACCGTGTCTGAGATCAAATTTGTAATTCGTGCACCACCAGACAAGAATAGTTGGAATACACTTACTAAACCGTTTTCAATTCAAGTAAGGTTATTTTTAAAAGAAATCTTTATAAAATATTTTTAAAAAACAAGCAATTTTATGTTATTGTTGTTAGGTCTGGTTTATGATATTTATTACTTTTGTCCTCTTCGGATTTACTCTTGACAAAGTGATTCGAGAAGAATGTCAATTGAGCAGAATGACTTACACTTGGACAAAGAATAAAATATTTTGGTTCATGTTCGGTAGTTTTACAGATCAAGGTAAATTATTTAATAGTGAAAATATTAATTCTACAGTAGACCCCCCTATAACACTGTAGATAATTCCGTGTTATATGAATTCCATGTTGTACAAGTCACTTAGATTTTACAAATACATGAGCCGTTCACAGACTGGCACACGTATCTAAAATCTAAGTGACTCGTACAACATGGAATTCATATAACACGGAATTATCTACAGTGTTATAGGGAGGGTCTACTGTATTCTTAAATAGTAATTATCTTGGATAATTTTCTTCTAATGATACGTTATATATACATTTTCCTAAATCTTCAATTTCAATTTCAATACATAATGTTACCGGTAAATTCGTTTATTTTACATTCCATGTCTTTACTAACTGGCAGAAACGTTTACAGAACTGCAGTGAATTTCATATTTTTATTGTATTTATGAACTTTTCTATTGTATTTATTTTAGGTGGGAATCTTCATTATATCAGTGGAAGTCGATCCAGATTATTGATGTCAATTTGGTTACTCGCCGTTCTGACAATTGCAACCAGCTATGGTGGAACTCTCATATCATTTTTGACTACCCAAATACCACAATATGTACCAAGAACGATTCACGAATTGGCGTCTGAAGTTAGTAATGGGGAATATACGTGTGGTACAGAATTTGGGAGTGCGGTAACAAAACTTGTTTTGGTAAGTTAAGAATAAGATATTAATTAGAAAATCGAAGCAGAAGATTGCAGTAGTGTCTTTAGTTACTCACAATTTAGTCTTATGCTCAAAACTAAAAGGAAGTATTGTTGACAAGAGATACTACCATGTCTACCATTTACAATTCCTATAGTGTAAAGCCATTTATTAGTTTACCCGTAAGTAAAACAGATAGACTTATTTTATATATGAGCACATTTCATTTCGTTTAATTATTTAAAAAAATTCTGTATGAATAAATAGGTTAACAATGAAAACAAAATGAAATAAATAAACTAGCATGAAATGGTTTCATAAGACATGTCAATGCAAAGCATGGGCGAAATGTCAAAGGAATTTGTATTGTTCCTAATGTATATTTGTTTAGGTGTCTGACGAGTGAAGGAAACTAAGACAACTTTACGTGACAACTCTCCTTGTTCACGTACATTATTATTTTGTTTAAATCGTTTATTTATTTCTTTTCATAGGGTTCACAGTCAGGTGATGCTAAAATTTTGGCAGATAACGTTAAGGAAAATAATAACGTAAACACTCTTGGGAGAGCATTCAACAAAGTTGTAAAGGAAGATTTTGCTTTAATTACTAAGGACTACATTCTTTCTAAGTTCGTAGATGAACATGGTCCTGAAAACTTCTTAATTTCGAAAGATTCCTTTGTTACTTTACCTACAGCTTATCTAATGAAGAAAGACTATCAATACAGAGAAAATATAAGTAAAATGTAATCTTATTGAATAATTATCATTTTAAATAATATATTCTATTATAACAGAAGTTATTTTTTTAAATTCTAGCATGTTACGATTACTGGAAGCAGGAATTACTACAACTGTCGATGATTTAAATAGCAATATCAGAATGAAATCTGAATTTTACCCATTAAGTATAGAAAATTTGCTTGGTCCATTTTACTTACTCCTTCTTGGTTATGTCCTTTCTATTTCTTGTCTGTTTGCTGAGTGCATAATCGGAAAAACATCGTTTATTCTCAATTACCGCAGATTTAAGTTGAAAAAGATAAATTTAACAGAAAAATTAAGTCCACAATTGGGGTCTAAACTGGGAATAAGTTTATTAAAGTTTCAACTTCCTACTCGAGTTTGCATTAAAAAGCAAAAACCGAAGCATCCATTTTTGATGAGGACACGACATTCAACCCGGGTCCTGATGGAAAGAAAACACCTTGTTACCACATAATCAACAGCATGATCAGAAGTCTTCTCCATTTCTGCAGTAAATTATGCTAATTATTATTTAAGTGATCATTTCAGATAAAGTGGATGCACATGTTGACTCCAACACTCTTTTATCCAATCTTGAGGCTTGCTGGATTAAATCGAGTTTAAAAAAATGTGAAGGATTTGCATAGCATATATTTTCAAAAAATGTTGTTGGTATTGTAAAACAGCAAGAGTTAAACACGAAAAAGAAATTGTTGATCAAGGCAAGACCTAGATATTATAGCTTCAAGTGTGACTTTCAATAGTTAAAAGTATTCAAAACTACCCAAAATTTTTACACTTGAATAATTGGAAGTCTGTAAAAATATATAAATTAAAATAATAAAATAATAAATAAATAGCAGTTTGTTCAAATTTAGTTAAACTAGATATATTATATAAATTTATTTTTATTTTAGGTATATCTAATTTTTCAGATACATGTATTTTGTATTGTTGAGCATTCTGTAGCCTTCAAAACTGCACGAATTCATGTAGGCGTGGATTCAGCATGGTTCCGGAAATATACAGGAATAGAGTACTATGCAATCATAAGTATATCATGCAATTATAGAAAACTTGATAGAGGTAGAGGCTTGAACTGAACAGTTCTTTCCAACTCATCTTTCCAAAGACATTCAAGAAGATTTAGGTATGAGGATTCAGCAGGCAACTCTAGCAAGACACTGACATTGTCAGATACTTGTAACCATTCCGTTGTCATTTAGGCTTTGTGTGCTGGTTAACTAGCTAAATGTAGCAATCTGACATAATAAATTGCCAGTATGAAAGCATGGATTTGGCCCGCAACGATGTTTAGGTATGACGTATCATACGGATATAAATCTGTTAGTATGAAGGAATTCAACCTCTGTCAGG
This sequence comes from Centruroides sculpturatus, assembly GCF_000671375.1. Taxonomy (NCBI): domain Eukaryota; kingdom Metazoa; phylum Arthropoda; class Arachnida; order Scorpiones; family Buthidae; genus Centruroides; species Centruroides sculpturatus. The sequence goes on along the minus strand of NW_019385253.1, from coordinate 198,523 downwards.
AAAACATTTTCTATAACATTACTCCACCTGCAGAGTCTGCACATCACACAGGAAATTTTTATTATGAATTTATAAAATTTTTACCAAATTCTGAGCAAATCAGTATAGCGCAGGAAGATAATTGATGATACAATGCTGGTGTTGATGTGTCAACAGATAGCATTGTCTATTATTATTAGTTGATAANCAGAAAAAAAACGAAAGAAATGCGTTTATTTTGAAGAAAAAGCTTTAAATTTTATTTTCCTTTGTTTCGCCTGTCTGTGAAATGTAACACCGATGAGTCATTGTTTACACAGCTGGGTGACCTTGAACACAGCTGGAGTCCGATTTCCCGGGACATTCTCATAGACGTCTCGGGAGGACAAGGGTTTAAAGTAGGGTGACTATAAGCGACACAGAAATTTTTAAATATTTTTAAAAAATTCAAAATTTTATTGCGATTTCCGACCCCCCCTAATTAATTAATTATATATTTATAAAAATATATTAATTAAAAAAATTAAAAAACCATCGGAGGTCGTTTTTGACATCAGAAACTAACTTTAAATAACTTTACTGAATGAAAATCCGTGCGCTACAACTTAAAAACCATGAAATAATTTTGATAAAAAACTCCCATTAAAAAACAATTAAGCCTTAATCGAGCCTTCACATAGGCTCATTAAAATCGCGATAAAATTTTTTTGCGCGGGAAAAAAATTTTGAAAAAATTTCGGGACCTAAAAAACATTCCAAAAATTCGAAAAAAAAAAAATTTTTTTCAAAACTACCCTTAAGGACCATTTTTTTCGTAACGCTATGTAACCTTGACGAGTTATCTCGTCAATGGGCGTTAAGGTGCATGTCTGTTTGCGTCCATGATTTCAGTCATTCTCCACTGACTATTCTCATCAACAAGCAATATTCTTCCACAGAAGTGCGATGGCTGAATGTTTTTCTGTGTTGTGCTGTTTTCGATACACTGTGTTGCATCTAAAATTCAACAATGCTAACGTTTTAGAAATGCTATATCTATCGATTTTCGCTCATATCATGTGATATTCAAAGTTTTTAGGATCTTTTTTTTCCCATTCTTCACAAAGTTGTTTGCTTGAAGAATGTTTCTAAAACTAGGCAAGCACACAGCTGATATTCTGCTGCATTTATATCAAAGATGTGCTTATGTTATTTGCAGCTCCATGAAACATCCAATTTGTGTGAAAGCAGAGGTGTACCTGACGAAGTGGCATGTTATTCTATATTTAACATTTTTAATGGATAAAATAGGTATCTTCAATTTTCGCTCTTAATCCAATGTCTTTCTCAATCTAAGAGGCATTTTCCTATTTTATCGAGAATTCGGCCAGTCCACAGTGGACGACATTGTAGCAATTCACAGGGTACGCCAGATCTTCGATAAAACACATACATAAAGAAAATTGAGAGATTGTTTGACTACCATATAGGATTCAGGGTTTCTTGGAATGGTAAGATGACACGATAATTGGCTTCTTGAAAGTAAAACAGATGTATATTGTGATTTATGTATTCATTACACTAAAAGACTGAAAACTCTCATTGTAGAAAAAGTTGACCCCAACACATTCTGACGTCTCAGATCAATCCACAACACGTATTTCTTGTAGTGGCACTTTCCAAAAATTGCCTGGACATACGGCATAATGCGTTCTGGCATATTGAATAAGCGAAATTCCTGTCGAGATTTCTTTATTAATCAACTAAGACGCGATCTGCGAATGTGAAAATGGCATAATGCATTGTGGATCTTTATTAATGCAAGTGTGACGCGATATGGAATGAAATCAATTCCAGTCTACATTGACAAAGAAACAGCTAGCCTCATTCACACTAGAACCTTCAAGATTTTTTTCACTACTTGAACCGCCATACAGTTCGATTTTGACGCGTCAATTTAATATGTAAAATACGAGCACAGATGCTAAATACGTTAATTTTTATTTATTTTTACAACTAAATATTAAATTAACAGTTTAATCCCTGTAATAAAATATTACTAAAAAGTACCCATAAATTGTTATTTTCAGTTTATCATGATAATTAATAATTTGGCTGGAATTTGAAAAAAAATTCTATCTGTTTCTTTTTAATCTCAAGGAAGGAGTTACGTAAATGAAAGTCACGATTAACAACTCAGAAATTTCCGATAAAAAAGAGAAGTCACGTTATTTTAATTCAAAATATACACTCTGTTAGGTGTTACATAGATAACCGTCAACATTTCGATGTTATAAGAAAAGTATGATGTGCAAGGACAAGCATTAACCATGTTTTTTTCACTTGATGTCAGGAAAAACACAAAATTTCATAGTAAATTTGTCTGACATAAGTGGAATAACTTGCTGATGATGAAAGCAGCAGTTTTATGAACAAATATTTTCTAGAAAAAAGGAGAGCCACTTTGCATTTTATTTTCATTACAGTAGACCCCCTATAAGACGGGTTCCTATAATTACGATTCCTATAAGACGGCGAAAAAATTATGGCGGTATCCGTACACAACGGTAAAAAACTCCTAAAATTACGTAAAACGTCATCGGGCAGCCGAACTACTTTCCCGCTGGCCAGCGCCACGCTACGGACAGTTTAAGCGGGTAAATTGAGTTTAGTTTCGTCTGTACATATAATTATATATAAATTATATATAAATTAGGTACTGTATATATAATTATATATTAATTTAATTTATTGTAACTTTATTATAATTATATATATATGCTTTCCGCCGTCTAGCGCTACGCTATGGAGAGTTTAGGCGAACTATCGTCTGTACAGTATGTAAATTAGGTACCGTAAGTCTAATACAGTACTGTAATTATATACATTTTGTGTGAAAGAAACATTCCTTATTCAATGGCGATTAAAATTATTTATATTAATGATGTCTCCAAAGTTCAACAAAGTTTTCGCAGAAAAATAACATCTGAAATCGCGGTCGTGGTTTGCTGAGCTGTTCCGCGATGAAAACAAGCTTGAGCAACGGCGATGTCGAATGGTGCACACTCGGTAAGTAATCCTACAATTTTTCTTTATAGCGTAGTTTATACAGATTATTTCCAAAAAAATATACGTATTTTGGAAATGTTGAGTCGGATTAATCTAAAATCGATTAATTTTATGGAAGAAAACTTTTCAAACAGCCGTAGTCCGTAATGTGCATATGTGTCGGGCTGTGATTGGCAAGGACTCGTAAGAAATCGATTCATAAAGGACGGAACGTATCTACCGTCTTATAGGGGGGTCGACTGTAGTTCTTTGAGCATAAGTATTTCAAATAAGATCATCACTTTTTAAATGTTCGATAAAAACAATCATTTTTTATAATCACATTTTTTATTCTTCGTTCTTAACCCAAGTTAACTCGGGCAGGATACATAGCGTTACAGAAAAATCGAGTTTTTTAGATCTTTTTGATAAATTTTTTTTCGGATGTTTTTTAAGTCTCCAAATTTAAAAAAAAAAAATTTTGCGCGAAAAAATTCTATCGCAATTTTAATGTACAGCTCAGTACAAATAGATTGAGTATGCGTGAAACGATTGCGCTGTCCAGGAAATTGCTCATCTTTGACGTCATAGCGTGCTACATGTCATCAATGACGCTCCGATTTCGCGCAATAGGGGCGCGGAAATCGATCAGAGAGACGCATTATAGCATTGTATGCCGATAATACTAATTGCTTAGCATCGACTGTTTTTATTTTAAAATCGTAAATGTGCTTGAAACTGATAAGGAATTATGATTGAATTTGTTATTGTCATACTTTTCTTTCTTTATTTCGTTTTATTTACGTTTATTTCTCTGTAATTAAAGACGATACAGCTGTAAAATAAACAGATCAGGTCTGACTTGCCACTAGATTATCTCAACTTTCACCCATTGTCATCGGTTCCTTTGTAATTGGAGAGGAATAGATTGTGTTTATTGTTTTTGCCGTAATGTGAGTAGAGCAGGGGAACTTACTTAATAAACCGCCAAGTGTTTTATTACCGTTTAAACAACTGCTCCCCTTGTTATTCTTACTAACTAGACACTTCTGTCAAGGTTAGTTAAAGTTTATTGCTTTCACAACAGGGTCTCAAGTGAGCTGCACCCACTCCCCGCTGTTAATGACAACAACGCGCGTAGTGTGGTATTACTCTGTAAACAAAAACTCCCTTTCCTGTCAGAAGTGAGTCAGATGTCAAAGTTACTGTTCAATTGTATTAAGCAGAATGTTGTTCTAGATATTTAACAATCAGTTTTGTCAGAACTGTTTACTTGTTTACGCGTGGAGCATAAGGCTCAGAGCTGACTGCACTTGGATCTGAAAATTCGGCAATCCCGCTGACAATAGGAAGAGAAGGTATACTCCTCAAGGTACAGGTTAGAACTGAGATCGGACGATCGGACGGAGTGCAGACAGAGTGTGTCCACGGTATGTAAATTATTCCAGACATCTGATCTCCGATTATTTCATCCTTTCCTTGATTACTAGTGTGACAATCGACAAAGGTAGTGTCTTGAAAAACTATTTTTTGAAAATAAACTGTATATGAGTTGATATCAAAGCATATTTCCTAGGAATTTACTGTTTATTTTCAAAATCTCGGGCCTGGCTAACTGAAGAAAGCAGGTTGAGAAGACAGAGAACAGAGACGAACTTTTGTTGATATGGTAAAAATGGAAATAGAAATGAAGAAAACGAATAGAGATAAGAAGAGAAAAATGAAGGAGAAAGAGAAGATACTGCTTTTACGTAAATATAATCAAATCTAAACGTTTTCATTCATTTATAACAAGAATCTTGGCATAAACACATTGTGTTCTTTATAGCGAGTCATATCAAAATTTCTAAGACTTATCAGTAACATAATTTGTTCTATAAGAAATTCCCATAGAAAATTTATATTATTGTATAACTATATAAAATAAAATCTATATTATTTATATGAAACTACTAATGCAACTGACAATACATAAAATAAATGATTTTAGTTAAGATGCTTATTTAACTTTCAATTGTTCTTGAATAATATTAAAAGACTTAAAGTAAACACCAGACAGAATTATTTCTTCGTTTTTATCAAATTACATGATGTATTTGTTTTATAAAATAGCAACTAATCATTAAATGTTATAGTCAAATTTATTTTCTTATAAAATCGATATTACCTGAATTCCAGCAATTTTCCAAACTGGCATTTCTGCATTTGTTATATTACCTATCGATATTTCAATAATTATATTTTATTTATATATTATTAATACAAATTTTCTAGAAATTGCATTCTTATTTCGTACATCATTTGTTCTCATATCTATTAATTAGTACCGTAAACACAGTAAAATTAAGTTAACAATAGCCTTGCCTTTTCCATTTATACTAAAAAATAATACAGATAGAAGGTATGTAGTATGATATATCAAGGCATACATTGTGTAATTATGCGCATAATCTATCCACAGTGTTATTTCTAAGATAAGTGAAACGTACTTGAGTACATTTAATGTAGTTCAGAGCATTTTCAAAAAAAATTTAATCTTAAAACGTTTGCTGAATTAAACACGAAACTAATTGGAATATAACGTAACGTTTAGAAAATCAAATTTTGTAATATTCAGAATAGCATTATTTATTTATTTTTAAAATTTTTATATTTGACTTTCATTTGCTGAGTAGAGATGTAATAAAAAATCGATTATATATTAGTCAGCTTTTATTCCAAGTAATTATAATAATTGCTTTTATATTTTTAGTTATTTTGTATTGTAAAGGCCTTAAAAATGGCCTTTCAAGGCCTTATGTTTTTAATGTGGCATCAATATACCAGCGATGAAGGAACAATCCTTGGCATATCTAAAACATTTTGTTCTTAAATCATCAGTAGTTTCATCAGTAGTTTCTTTCCGGAATTCCAATCCAGTTCCTTAGTGCAGACAAAATATAAATTTACAGTAGAAATTACCCTGAAAGAACACTTCTGATTTATGAAATAATTAATGATTTCTCTATAAATCATAATCGATAATGAATTGATATATATCGTTTTGCGTATGGTTTAATGAATTAAACCAACTACAAGTGTATTCTACCAAAGTAGGAGTGCTTCCAGAAGGACTTTCTATAAAGAACAAGCTGATATATTGGTAAAATATACCCGATAAACTCCACGTTATCAAACCATTGGAAAAAAAAACAATAAACTAGTGTTTAGTGGTTTTACTCATTCGGGCAATAGTGGTGTAGTAACTGCGTAAATTGATAAAAAAGTAATAATACTCTTCTGTGAAACCGATTTTTTATGGATACGTTTTCTGCACATTAATTAAATCAACTATTTTTTTTTATTGTTAAGTGCAAATAATTACTCGCGTATATTAAATATTCAGTTACTTTCACTAATGGAACAATTGATTATTATATTTTTAGTTTGAATTAGAAGATCGATAAACTGAATTTATATTTAAGAGAGCCGACGCAATAATGTACTATAATTGCTATCAAACTTTCTACTTAGCAATGAAGTCGTAAAGGTTTATCTTAGTTATTTCGACTTCAAAGCTTGGCACGTTAACTTTATAAATAATGTACAAGATAGTTCATAAGTAAGTTAACCATATTATGTTTATAATTTTATATTTTGAAGTGTGGTACTTCATAATTCGAAAAATGCGGAATCAATTCGAAGAGTGTTTTTTACGTAGAGATGTGATTTGTCCACCCAATTTGAAGATAAATAACTACTGTGTCTTTTGTCGAACTTTCTGAAACTTTGTTGGGTGATTTGTGTATTTGAGGAATAGATATTGTATAATTTTCGTGGTTAAAAGAGTAACCCGTACTTCAAATGTTTTTTTTATTATCATTATTTGGTTACTGCTATTGTGGAATTATTCGTAAGTTCGAGTAGACGTGTAGACCTTTTGGCAGGTTGATATTAAAATTGCAGCATGCCATATATGTGATGTGAATATGCGAGGTATGTAATTCATTATTCGCATAAAATAAGGCTCAAGCCAAATGTACTAATTTATCACGCTTTCAGTGTTCACTGGGTACTAAACTTTTCTTCCTTATTTTATGATTAGTGTTTTAACTCTGTTTATTTATACAGTAACCTAAATTTCAAGTGTATTTATACAGTTTACAGAAAAATATCTTAAATCTTCAGTGTTGAAAATTACAGTTTTTTAAATATTCGCAGATAAAACAAAGAATGGAAATGGCATAACCGACGAAGAGAAGAATAAAAGTACTCATTACATCTTTTAATTATAAAGGATTAAATGACGATTCTTCAACAGTTTTTGTTGGTGGCATCAGATCATCGGTTAATTTGTTGTAAATTCCAGAATCTCGTAAGTTTCCAATTCTATAATTAAATAAATAGAATTATTTACTTATTATGTATTATTTATTTAGATTTTACATAACTTAAACGGACATTTACCTATGTAAAATGTATTTAAAAGTTATTCAATTCTTTATTTTAAACAACTTTCAGTTACATTCATTATATAATTATCTAGTGTTGTAATATATGTTATCAAACTTCTAAAATGAGAGCTCTTTCTTTCAGACTATTGAAGACGTATTTAGAAAAAGTCTGATAGAAGGAATCAATAAAAACATATGTAATGTAATTATATAAGAACTTATAACGCTTTTAATTAAAACTGCAAAAGAACATAACTGTCCAAACTGCATATTTAATATAGTAGAAAAACCAGAATGTTTTTTTTGGTTTCTAATTGAAAACTTATTAAAAGGTATAAAAATCTTCAAATTCGAAGCAAATATAGAAGTTTGATGGCATAAAACATTAACAGATAAACATGGAAATTTCATTTCTTTATCCTACATTAATTTTGAGTGAGAATATTAACAGTTTCATATGTTTGAAGAACTTTACACGTACAATTTTTTGGTGCCACAGGTCTAGAACCAATAGAGTTGTTTTTATTTATTACTTAGTTTTGTACTTTATCAGGATAATCAAATATCAACATTACTCCGACTGTTCCCGACCTATGAAACATACTGTATCATTTGAAATAAGACGTCTTTTTCGTGTATATTTACTAGCATACCAAAATTCCATACAGTTGAATTAGTATAAAAATACTTAAAGTAGTTATCAGTTTAAATCATCCAGAGAAAGTAAACTTACATTTTATCAAATTCTGCTTTCAAAACAAAATTCTTTTTGACAGAAAATGCAATATTGTAATTAATAATGGAATCTTTTGAATGTACAAACAAATTCTCTCCTATCTGTTTTGTAACTGCGTCTTTTACACTTCTTGATCCAAAAAATGAAAATTTCTTATTTAAAGCATGTTTTATTCCTTCTTCATAAGTAAGAAAACAATTTTCTGGATGATTTTTTATGTGATCTCCTAAAATTTTAAATGGACCATTTTCAACCTTCTGGAAATATAGATGGGAAGAGAAATATATTTTTAAAATTGCTTCGTAGTATCTATACGAAAGATTATTTATAATGCTGTTAGTAATTTGTAACTTTTCTAAAAAGTAAAAATTGTAAACAAACTGATTGATGTCAGTAATAATTTTACCATTAAAAAGTTTTCCTCTGTTGACAAACACATGCTTCCACAAGAATACTCTTTTGTCATTACCTCATTTATTAATTCTGCTATAGTATTTGGTACTTTTTCATAGACTGGGTGATTCAAATAAGAAAATAATACACCGCAATAACCTGAAGTAATCACTACTGTTGCCAATAGCCAAATTCCAATAATAATTCTTGTGGTAGTATCTCGAATATGGCTTATCATCAGTGTTGCCGTTCCTAGTACATTTGTACTTTTCTGGTACATTTTGCCTTTTCCAGTAAATTGAAAGTACATTTAGATTTTTAGTACATTTTCAGTACATTATAATATTTCAAGTACCATTTACGGTACAAAAAAATATTTCACGCCTTAATAAAAAATTGAAAAAAAATTAGTTTAATAAAGTCTCACTAGTGTCACTGCTTGCTAATTTAAATTATCCAATCACAACATACAAATGATGTGTGTCTGTTGACATCAGCAACATAGATAGTTGCAGGTGTAAACGGTCTTGACTCAGTGGTCTTCTTTCGCACGTTCAGTTGTCTGCACATTCTCATCAGGACCTTGACAAAATTTTTCATGCCACGTGGTCCAAACAATTCAACTCCGTCAAACAAAAATAATGGACAGGTAAGGAAATCAATGATTTTAAACTTTTGTCGTCAATAATATCAAAATATCCGTTAAGTCAGAAACAAATTATTACAGAAAATAGTTTTGAAATTGTACGAGTATAAATAATATAAATACTTTTATATTATTTTCTACCACTATAATTTAATTCTTAAATTATGAACTTCAATTTTAGTAATCGTAGTAAAAGAAATAAGGGTTAATGTTACGTATGGTTCCAAAATGGCCGCGCTTCCGACTGTTCCAAGGTCTATATAAGAAGGTCAGGACACGCGTGATCTACTTCTTGAGCTGCCATTTTGGGGTTTTTTGAGTTGCATGTTTTAAGCAAACTTGTACGAGCAGTCAGTTTTATATGACATTAATTAAACTAAAATTGCATAAATCCTGTAATTTCCAGTCAAAAATATAATAATAATTTCGGATGATTATGCAACCCCAATTTTATGTAACGTTTTCATCAAATAGTTTAAAAGAAACAAGCATCCTTATCTTTTGCTGTCATGATTGAAATTAATTAAATAGGTACTAAAACTGATGCAATTACGTATATACCACTTCGTAAAGTGATGCAATAACATCAAAAAAATTTAAAGTATAATAAAGAATAAAATAATATAATATAACAAATTTATAATTATTTTTTTAAAGCACGATTGGTTATAAAATTAAGATGAAATTCAATAGTATTATTAATAAATGTTGTCAATGTAATGCTCATTTTATAATAAGTAATAGATGTGTAGATATATTTTTAATTTTAAATAGCTTTCAAAAAATTCCAAAAATAAGATTTAAAATTAAATTATTTGACAATAAACTATATATATAGGCTATATATATATATAAATTACGTGCCTGTATATATATATATATACATATATATATAGGCACGTAAACAAAGTATTCATAGAACTAGTACATTTTGAAGGAAAATAGTACATTTTTTGAAGGCGCTTCAGTAGGTTTTGAAATTTTATTGTGGCAACACTGCTTATCATACCTCCTGTTAAATTACATATTTGAGACATGAATTATATATATATGAAATATTACATATATGATAATGATAAAATTAATTGTGAAAAATTGTAAAGTCAATCGTTTTATCAAATCTTTTTAATCATGTAATGATATTATCTTAAAAACAGACCACAACTTAACGTCCAGTCCCGAGTTAACTCGGGCATGTGACATAGCGTTACAAAAATGCGGTCCTTAATTGTTTTTAATGGGATTTTTTTATCAAAATTAATTAATCGTTCTAAAGTTGTAGTGCACGGATTTGACTTCGGTAAAGTTATTTAAAGCTGCTTTCTGATGCCAAAAACGACCTCCAATAGTTTTTAATTTTTTAAAATTAATATATTTTATTTTATATAAAATTAATTAATTAGGGGGTTCGAGAATCTCAATAAAATTTTTAATTTTTTAAAAATATTAAAAAATATACAGCCAAATTGTAGTCATCCTACTATAAACCCATCGCCTCCCGAGATGTCTATGAGAATGTCCCCGGAAATCGACTCCAGCTGTGTTCAAGGTCATCCAGCTGTGTAAACAATGACTCATCATTGTTAAATTTCACAGAAAGGCGAGACAAAGGAAAATAAAATTTGAAGCTTTTTCTTAAAAAGTAACGCATTTCTTTCGTTTTTTTTTTCAGTTTTAAGTATTTTTTTTATGCTTAATTACATTATAATTAAAAACAGGTGGGCGTTAAGAGGTTAAAGTTACTAAATATAAAAAATAAAGTAAATGGTATAAATTAAAATAAGTTATTACCGATACTCTGTTTATTGGGCTGCAACTTAAAAAAAATTGTAGACCTACTGTTTTCCGCCTGTGTTACATGCATCTCGAAAACTGAGTTAGGAAGATGAAANTAAGTCGATTTTACTACCAAAACTAAATTCATGGATTAAATTTTATAGATGAAAAACATTCAATATAACCGGTTGGATTGAACATAGTAATTTACAAAAGTTATTAAATTATTTCATAATGTATAATGAATTATTTTTATTTAAAGGTGGACAAATAGAAAAAAAAATATTTTTAAAAATTAGAACTACCATTATTTAGACATCGAACTTGTTTTAGTGTATAAGATTGAATAATAATAAAAAATCTATTATTATTACAAATATTTTAAAAAGCATTGTTCTGTTTACGATATTTAATAAATAAGTAACAAATATAATTTAAATAATTATTATATTGAACTATTTCCCTATTTTACTTTAAGTTGTCGTGTTTTCATTTACTTGGATATTAGAACAAATTGCAAAAATTATTATTGCAAATTAATTTTATAATAATTAGAAAGAATATATTAAACTTTGTCTTATTGTAAAAATAAAATTAATTTTGTGATTTGAAATAATTCTATTCGACAAATCTTCATTTGCAATTTTTAAAATGTTAATGTAAATTTTATTTTGTGATCAGTATGGCCCAAACCGCTACTACTCATATCTATTAATTAGTACAGTAAACAGAGTAAAATTAAGTTAACAATAGCCTTACCTTCTCCATTTGTACTAAAAAATAATACAGATAAAATGTATTTAGTATGATATATCCAGGCATACATTGTGTATTTCTACACTTAATCTATTCACAATGTTATTTCTAAGACAAGTGAAACGTACTTGAGCACCTTCAGAGCATATTCAAGATGAATTCAATCTCAAAACGTTTGCTAAATTAAACAGGAAACTAATCGGAATATATCGTGACATTCAGAAAATCAACTTTTTAATATTCAGCGTAGCATTATTTATTTATTTTTAAAATTGTTAAATTTCACTTTTATTTGCTGAGTAGAGATATAATAAAAAATCCATTATACGTTAGTCAGCTTTTATTCCAAGTAATTATAATAATTGCTTTTTATATTTTTAGTTATTTTGTATTGTAGGACTTAAAAGGCCATTTTAAGGCCTCGTTATGTTTTTAATGTGGCATCAATATACCAGCGGTGAATGAAAAAGCTTTGGCATATCTAAAACATTTTGTTCTTGGATAACTCATCCGTAGTTTCTTTCCGGTATTCGAATTTGGTTCCTTAGTGCATTAAGAATAACTGAAAATTTGATTTATTCTTGATAGACAAAATATAAATTTACAGTAGAAGTTACCCTGAAAGAACACTTCTGATCAATGAAATAATTAATGATTTTTCTATAAATCATAATCGATAATGAATTGATATATATCGTTTTGCGTATGGTTTAATGAATTAAACCAACTACAAGTGTATTCCACCAAAGAAGGAGTGCTTCCAGGAGGACTTTCTATAAAGAACAAGCTGATATATTGGTAAAATATATCCGATAAACTCCACGTTATCAAACTATTCGAAAAAAGAAAACAATAAACCAGTGTTCAGTGGTTTTACTCATTCGGACAACAGTGGTGTCATAACTGCGAAAAGTGATAAAAAAGTAATAGTACTCTTTTGTGAATCCGGATTTTTTATGGATACATTCTCTGCACATTAAATCAACTCATTGTGTTTTTATTGTTAAGTGCAAATAATTACTCACGTATTAAATATTCATTTACTTTCACTAATAGAACAATTGATTATCATATTTTTAGTTTGAATTAGAAGATCAATAAACCAAATTTATATACTGCAGCATGCCAAATATTGCCGAATAAAAATATAAGACTGTACGGAATGCTCCAATTAGTCATATTAAAACAGAATTTAGCTGCAATCCATTGGCATTAACATTCAGATATCTCTTAAGTAATGAATCAAGGATTCTAATAGGTTGCTGCGTTGACAGTACATCTTGATGAACTTTACAATCATAGCTGAGGCCCCTATTATTTTCAGCTTTTCAACTGACAAAGAATGTTTTTTGTACAGAAAAATAATGTTGATTTCCAAAATGTACTCACCTATTTGCCAATTGAGAAGAAGTTGCGTAACCATGTTTTATCATTATTGACTACAAATTATTAAATTACAATTTTGGTTGTCAATTTTTGGTAAGTTGCTTTGAGAGTTCTAGCATAAAATGTATCATACTACTTCCATAGATTTTTTTGGAAGATTACATCGATGGTAATTATTTACAGCAACGTACTTAAGACACGTCTTCCGAATATCCTCTTTAGTATTACAATGGGAAAAATTGGGGATGAGAGACGGATTCTAACACAATCATCCCCTAAAACGACTTCATTGAGATTTGTTCGTTGAACCTTCAGCTAGTTAAACAGCTTATCCGTCTCGTACATTTTCAATCATTGATTTTTAGAAGTTTACCTTAAATCACGCACATTAATCTACGTAATGCATTTTTGAAGCTAATTTCATTTTATAGATTTAAAAGGAATATAAATATATAGGACATCACAAAACATTTCAAACTANAAAGTAAATGGTATAAATTAAAATAAGTTATTACCGATACTCTGTTTATTGGGCTGCAACTTAAAAAAAATTGTAGACCTACTGTTTTCCGCCTGTGTTACATGCATCTCGAAAACTGAGTTAGGAAGATGAAAGTCCAGATTAGATTTAGAAATCAGGCAGGAGGCCCTGTTTAAGTAAGTTGAAAGTCCATTGATTACAAAATTTTCACCAGAAAGTGTTATATAAGTGCACGAACCACTCTATTGTTAATGGTGTACCGGGATTGATGTACAGGAAATATCCACTACTAATTTGAATTGGAGAGCGCATGATTTAAATGAAATAAATTCTAAAAATATGAGTAAAAATTTCAGGCCAGCATTGTGAAGATGTCACAATAAGTAATTGCATGTTTTAATACTTAAATTATATTATCAAAATTTGTACAAATTTTATTGCTAACGTTATATAAATAACTATACAAATGCTCACCTTGTGATATCAAAGTTTGTAATAGAAACAAAAAAGTTTCTTTTATGGACCATACTTTCTGATTACCTTGAACAATCTTATTTCTTTTCTGTATTATTAGATAAAGTAACACACCAGTCACTATTGTTATAAATGATATCATTAACCAAACCTGTAATCATGAAAATTGTTAACGTACAATTTATTTGTATAATTATCGTATTTATTTCCATTAACCATAAATTGTATTACTACTTATAATTATGCAATCTTAAGCGAATTAATTATACAATAGATAAATGCTATCTGAAATTATACATATGAAGTTGATAGGGTTTATTTGATAATAAAAAGAATCACATTGTCCTTTCCATAGGGTGTTGGCTGGAGTTATGAGAAACAATGCTTTATTTAACTGTTAGGTATGAAGAAAAGCGTAGAAACCTCCACATCTTCAGGATGCTCGTTAAGAGCGAAAATACCACAAATTAGTAGTGTTTAGTGATTTTTATTCACTCCGCTACTGATGGGTCTTTTTACAATTGTGTTTAGCTGTACAACTGTTAAATAAGCACAGAAACGTTTATGTGGTTCAAGCTGTTCGGAAGATTATTTAAAGAATTCTAATACGCTAATAGGAAAATATCGTGTATTATTTTTCAATCGAATGAAATTGCAAATTTACAAAATAAACTGTGTTTACAGTTATGAGTTAATCATACATTCTTTTATATTTTTATCGTGATTAATGTTAAAATAACATTGGTTCACTGTAATTGTTATTTTCAAAACACAACAAACTCTATTATAAGTTGTATTCAAGGTATTATAATTCATTAAATTAAAGAATATGAAATGGCATTAGTTTCTTTATACATAAACTTGAGCAACAACAAAAATATTGTAACTATAATTTAGTAATTTTTATTATACCTTACCTCTTTTGCAAATGGTCTAATTATGGTAGTTATTTTGGAAACTTGTTTAGGAGCAGAAACAACGAAGATAATTTCATCCGAATCAAAAGGAACTGTATAATCCAGAACTTGAAAACTTTGAAAGTTTATGAAAGCGGAGATTAATCCAAAATCTATTTCCTTAAAGTAAATATATTTTTAGTATTAACCCAAGCTATGTTAGCCCACCCTACATTATTACTAAAATACTTTACTTCTCTCTGTAGTTTTCCATTCAATCTATTGCACGATCCATTTTGTAGTTTTTCTCCAATCATTGTTTGAAAAGGTAGCACAATTTCATAACTAGTATATAAAAGTATTAAAAATATATAAAACTACAAGTGTAAGATAAGCTGAAAAACTTTCAACTTACTTGATTTTTAATTTTTCAAGCACCAATTTTAAAAAATTGAAGTCGACTCCACCAATAATTTTATCGTTTTCTTCATTTCCTATAACGTATAGAGGAACCTGTATAGAAGTATTGTATAAATACGATTAATAAATTGTTGAAAGTATGGTACGTATTTAAAATACAATAAAAATATTACCGGAAGCGCAGATATTTTTATAACAGTTCGGTTCACATTTACAACATTACCTGAAAAAATTATTAATACAGTAGAGCGTCGTTTATCCGAATCAATTGGGGACTGGGGTTGTTCGGTTAACTTATTTTTCGGATAACCGATTATGTACGAAAAAATATATTAATCTATTTCATCCTGAAATTTTTATTCGTTGCGTGTCGCTTTCCGTTGAATTTTCATCGATGTTGAGCCTAACGTAAACTTTTTAAAATAATAATCGTGACTATTGTATTGTTAAAAATTTTTTCTTCATCTTGTACAAACAAAATAAATACAGTGGTGCCTCGTATAACGTGCTTAATCCGTCCGTAGCTGGCCTGATCGAAGCCATTTTACGTCCGTTAAGTGAAAAGTCCGTTATACGAAACGCATTTTCCCATAGAAATACATGTTAAAACATATAATTCGTTCCACGGCATAAAATAATCGTACTGTACCATTAAAAAATGAAAATGGAGCAGCCACCAATTATGCCGGGTAGTCAGATGTTGTGAGGAGAAGGTGCAGAAACACTTTATTTACTCATTCATAGAGATACAGACTTTTTACATTTGCATCAGGTCTCTTTTTATCGTTTTTTTAATCGGAGTCAGAGTCAGGAGAAGTATCAGAACTTGCAGGGTAAACTCCTCTTTTTCCATCCTTTGTTTTTTTGGCAGCTGGCTTCCTAAAAAACATGTCCAAGATGGTCTGTTTCTCTCTCTTCTTCAACACCTGTCAGAAATGACAGGCAAGGGTGTAATTTTAGAGATCATTGATCCTGTTGGCCTCAGCTCTGTTTGAATAATGAATGTTGGTAAACTCCTGAACCTTTCCCTATTTGACAAGGAAGTTTTTGTCAACTTTCACTTTTTCTAATGATTTCTTGTTTTGTTTCAATTGAAATCGCCTTTCTGTTTTTTTAGAAGCCATGATTTGCACAACACTTGAATAAATGTAAATACTCTGCACTGAAGTGATGTATGTAATAAACAATGGAGCAAGTCGAATCCAAACGTGAGCTCTGTATTTCAGATATACTAATAATATATTCTAATAATACTAATGTATTATAGAAATAGCAGATTGTCATTGGCAAGAACAAAAGAGTGGAAACATCATTTGCACTTGTTCGCAGAAAGTCTGTTGTTCGCCTCGCATAACTGCCGAATGGAAAGTCCATTGTTTTCAGCCAGTCCTTCGCTCGAGTCACCTAACGGCCAAACAGAAAGTCCGTTATTTGCTGCGTTATTCGAGGCATAAGTTATACCATGCACCACTGTATATTGAAAAATATAAAAACAATAAAAAATTATACCTCAGAAGTTAATTTAGTATCAAAAACGTAAAATATTTGAGTAGCCCGAGACATGGCGAAAGATTGCAGCGCTACAGCACTAGCGAAAATTTAAATTTGCGAACTGGAATTCTTTCGGATAACTGACGTTTCGGATAACCGACTTTCGGATAAACGACGCTCTACTGTATTTATGTTATCATAACAGAGTGATATGTATATAAATCATATTTATATTAATCTTATATCGGAGATAAATGTGTAAAATTTATCTCTTCGTTTCTAGAGCCCTAAGAGGACCTTTATAATCATGTCCAAAATGGCTTTGATCAGGCCAGCTACGGGAACAACGGAGTAGTGTATAAGTATGATGACATATTTAGAACCGTCACCCTTGGAAAGTTTTTGGGTTGCTTTTCTCTAGGTGAGATACAATGTCTACAAGCCTATATTTTCGGCTCACTCTCATACAACACGTTGTTTTCAGTCGTACGTATTCCTCATATTTTATTGGAAGTTCCTCATTAGGTTATTCGATAGAGAATAACCTAATTTAGAAACTTTTTTGGGTGATTACTTTTAAAGTGATACAAAAAATAATAATAGAGGACTGTCAGAGATTAATCAGACAATCAGAAATATAATTATCTTAGCATTGATTTTAATCATTTAATGCTTATCATTACAGTAATAATATGAATTTGAAATAAAATAGTCTAAAATTGATACCCTAAAAAATATTTTTTTAAATGAAAGCAATAAATATAAATGTTTGACTGTGAATAATATACTGTCATAATTGTTATAAGTAATGTGTTGTTCTTTAAATAACTTTTATGATAGATTTGGTTGTTTAGTAACGCGACGTAACACCTAGACAATCTGTACACCCTTGGCACATTACCTATTTGTTGCTATCAAGAGAGACTTTCTACGAAAAACCAGTTCCATTTTTAACCCTGAGCGAGTCGCTAGGAATGGTGCCCTTACTTGAGTCGCATGGGTCTTTTAGACCCAGTATTTTTAATATAAAATAATTCAATTTTATCTATCGCGTAAACAAACTACAATTTCTTTGTTAGATTCTGCGCTTTGTTTTCTATCTAGTGATATAAATTACTTGTGTATTGACAATACTAATTTTTTAATATTTATTTTTATGTAATTCGATACGAAAAACGCAAAAAATAAACATATCAAATTTCAACTCGCTGTAATTTATGTCCTGTACTTACAAACAAACAGGGATTGCCATCTGGTTTGTTTGTAAGTGGGGAAGAAATATGACACTTTCAAGCGAAGTGAGTAGAACTTTTGCACTACTGTGAGAAAATTTGTGAACAGACCCCACCTTACCTCCTACCGCGAATGTCAATAAACGTTAATTGTTTTATGACTCTATTTTCAACACTTCTCTTCTGAGTTGTAAATCGACTAATTGACAAAGATTTTACTTCATAAGATTACTCATAAGAATATTGTCTTTATGATTTAATAGATAGTTTCGTATGATTTTTAGACATAAATTTTATTTTTAATTTTTTATCTGATATAGTCGTGGGTTAGGCTTAACTCGATCACCTATATTCAAAAATTGACATCGTTCAAAATATTATAGAATCCATCAAAATTATTTGTTGATAGTTTAGTTATAAACGTTTTCTTTGCATTAAATGAAGCGATCGAAAAAGTAATGGGTGGACCATCAAAAATTCGGCAATTTACGACATGTTCTCGATTCTGTAATTTGTTTTCTTCATAATATAAAATCTTTACAAAATAATACTTAAAAAATACATCCATGTCAATACCTGAATGTTATAAAAATGCAATTATCAAAAATTTTGTAATTTTCACAATTTGTATTGTCATAATTTATTTTTGTTTTTTTCTGTCGCGCGTTGCGTATTGCGCGACAACAAAGTCGTAACGCGATTAAACGCAGCGATTTCATTTATAATTACTTAA
>NW_019385253.1:167904-173853 GCF_000671375.1 Centruroides sculpturatus | reverse complement strand
CATACTTTAATATATAACTAATACAGATAGTGTTACAATTTTATTATGTTTTTAGTTAACTTATTTAATTAAGTTGTTTTTAAAATAAATTACCTTATTGTTGTAAAATTTATTCTTAAAGTTTGTTGATATATAATAATTTACATTGAGGTGAGATGAGTTTATAAAAAATAATAATAAAATGTATATAATCAGAGTTTCATTTTATAAATTTAATATCTTTAACTAGAGTTTATCACTTAAATAAATATTAATTCAAAGAAATTATGGTTTAGTATAAACAATATAGTAATTCAAAGTTTAATGAGTTGGTTTTATCGCACAGTACAGTCGACCCCCCTATAACACTGTTGATTATTTCGTTTTATATGAATTCCATGTTGTACGAATCACTTAAATTTTACAAATAAAGGTGCTGGGTTGTGAACGGCTCACGTATTTCTAAAATCTAAGTACTCGTACAACATGGAATTCATATAAAACAGAATAATCAACAGTGTTTTGGGGGGGGTCGACTGTATAAATTTGATTTGAAGAAAGACACTTTTTTAATATTATTATTGTCACTGTACAATTTGAGTTAAATTCTTATACTTTATAATCTTTTACATTTTTTTTTTAATTTTAAAAACATAAGTTTCATTTCAATTCAATTACAACATAAATTTTAAAAACTATATTTTTATAGATTTCACATTAACAATTTGATAAAATGGATGAAATAATTGAATATAATTGTGATATATATATAATACCAATAATAGGAAAAAAAGACATTTGGTATATCAACAAACATTCTATATGGTCAGTAAAAAATATTTATGTATGAATCTTTATGTTATTTTCTTATTAAATATAAAATAATACTAATCCTAATTTTTATTTATATAAAATAACAAAATGCGATTCTAATAGATTTTGGAGCATTTCGAGTTATCGACAGTTGGCCATAAAAATATTACACCGTTCCATAGAAGCTGTAATAGACATTTATATAGATTCTGTTAAAAAGTATCAATTATCAGTGACAGATGAATCGTAAGTCGATTTTACTACCAAAACTAAATTCATGGATTAAATTTTATAGATGAAAAACATTCAATATAACCGGTTGGATTGAACATAGTAATTTACAAAAGTTATTAAATTATTTCATAATGTATAATGAATTATTTTTATTTAAAGGTGGACAAATAGAAAAAAAAATATTTTTAAAAATTAGAACTACCATTATTTAGACATCGAACTTGTTTTAGTGTATAAGATTGAATAATAATAAAAAATCTATTATTATTACAAATATTTTAAAAAGCATTGTTCTGTTTACGATATTTAATAAATAAGTAACAAATATAATTTAAATAATTATTATATTGAACTATTTCCCTATTTTACTTTAAGTTGTCGTGTTTTCATTTACTTGGATATTAGAACAAATTGCAAAAATTATTATTGCAAATTAATTTTATAATAATTAGAAAGAATATATTAAACTTTGTCTTATTGTAAAAATAAAATTAATTTTGTGATTTGAAATAATTCTATTCGACAAATCTTCATTTGCAATTTTTAAAATGTTAATGTAAATTTTATTTTGTGATCAGTATGGCCCAAACCGCTACTACTCATATCTATTAATTAGTACAGTAAACAGAGTAAAATTAAGTTAACAATAGCCTTACCTTCTCCATTTGTACTAAAAAATAATACAGATAAAATGTATTTAGTATGATATATCCAGGCATACATTGTGTATTTCTACACTTAATCTATTCACAATGTTATTTCTAAGACAAGTGAAACGTACTTGAGCACCTTCAGAGCATATTCAAGATGAATTCAATCTCAAAACGTTTGCTAAATTAAACAGGAAACTAATCGGAATATATCGTGACATTCAGAAAATCAACTTTTTAATATTCAGCGTAGCATTATTTATTTATTTTTAAAATTTTTAAATTTCACTTTTATTTGCTGATTAGAGATATAATAAAAAATCCATTATACGTTAGTCAGCTTTTATTCCAAGTAATTATAATAATTGCTTTTTATATTTTTAGTTATTTTGTATTGTAGGACTTAAAAGGCCATTTTAAGGCCTCGTTATGTTTTTAATGTGGCATCAATATACCAGCGGTGAATGAAAAAGCTTTGGCATATCTAAAACATTTTGTTCTTGGATAACTCATCCGTAGTTTCTTTCCGGTATTCGAATTTGGTTCCTTAGTGCATTAAGAATAACTGAAAATTTGATTTATTCTTGATAGACAAAATATAAATTTACAGTAGAAGTTACCCTGAAAGAACACTTCTGATCAATGAAATAATTAATGATTTTTCTATAAATCATAATCGATAATGAATTGATATATATCGTTTTGCGTATGGTTTAATGAATTAAACCAACTACAAGTGTATTCCACCAAAGAAGGAGTGCTTCCAGGAGGACTTTCTATAAAGAACAAGCTGATATATTGGTAAAATATATCCGATAAACTCCACGTTATCAAACTATTCGAAAAAAGAAAACAATAAACCAGTGTTCAGTGGTTTTACTCATTCGGACAACAGTGGTGTCATAACTGCGAAAAGTGATAAAAAAGTAATAGTACTCTTTTGTGAATCCGGATTTTTTATGGATACATTCTCTGCACATTAAATCAACTCATTGTGTTTTTATTGTTAAGTGCAAATAATTACTCACGTATTAAATATTCATTTACTTTCACTAATAGAACAATTGATTATCATATTTTTAGTTTGAATTAGAAGATCAATAAACCAAATTTATATACTGCAGCATGCCAAATATTGCCGAATAAAAATATAAGACTGTACGAAATGCTCCAATTAGTCATATTAAAACAGAATTTAGCTGCAATCCATTGGCATTAACATTCAGATATCTCTTAAGTAAGGAATCAAGGATTCTAATAGGTTGCTGCGTTGACAGTACATCTTGATGAACTTTACAATCATAGCTGAGGCCCCTATTATTTTCAGCTTTTCAACTGACAAAGAATGTTTTTTGTACAGAAAAATAATGTTGATTTCCAAAATGTACTCACCTATTTGCCAATTGAGAAGAAGTTGCGTAACCATGTTTTATCATTATTGACTACAAATTATTAAATTACAATTTTGGTTGTCAATTTTTGGTAAGTTGCTTTGAGAGTTCTAGCATAAAATGTATCATACTACTTCCATAGATTTTTTTGAAGATTACATCAATGGTAATTATTTACAGCAACGTACTTAAGACACGTCTTCCGAATATCCTCTTTAGTATTACAATGGGAAAAATTGGGGATGAGAGACGGATTCTAACACAATCATCCCCTAAAACGACTTCATTGAGATTTGTTCGTTGAACCTTCAGCTAGTTAAACAGCTTATCTGTCTCGTACATTTTCAATCATTGATTTTTAGAAGTTTACCTTAAATCACGCACATTAATCTACGTAATGCATTTTTGAAGCTAATTTCATTTTATAGATTTAAAAGGAATATAAATTAATAGGACATCACAAAACATTTCAAACTATTTAATTTAAAATATTATTTATAAACAATTTTAAATTCTTAAAAAAACAAAGTGAATTACTTTAATATAACACGAGACTTTTTTTAGAATTAATTTCATGTTATGAAAAGTTATTTATTGTTTACTGTTAATAATTTAAAAACATGTTGTATAAAATTAATATTAGATGATACAATGTCGAACATTAGTCGAAAAAATTATGAATTTTTTCGACTAATGTTATGTTAAGAATTCCGATTCGAGTTTCCTCACCACAATCTCGCAGAGGTCTCCTGCGACTGGGCTTCCCATTGGTACACCACGTTGTTGTTCGTAAGTGGCTCCGTTGAATTTGAAGAAAGAGTTGTGGCAGAGCAGATGTGACATTTCTAGTATGTCCTGTTGTAACGTCTTATCTTGGATCATGTGCATGAGCATATCTCTTATGGCACAAAATTATGAGGGGAGATTGATGGAAGGATATAAAGATTTGAACTCCAGGACAGTTATGAATTTCGGAGGTGTCGATATGTGTTTAAGGATGTTAACTAGGTCTGCCGATCTGGTTATGGTGTATGGGTATCCGTTCTTACCATCTCAACTCCAACACATTCTTCTATACAAAAGATACATCGATGATATCCTTATTCTATGGAAGAAGATCTCAAATATTTCGACGCTAATCGACTCCATCAACAATAACCCCTATGGATTAACGGTGGAATTAGATCAAGCCGACTCTACCCAAGCGCACTTCTTAGACATTAACATCAAAATAGAGGGATCATCCATCAATACAGAAGTGCATCATAAACCAACCGCTCAACCTTTGTATATACCTGCAACATCATGTGACCCACCACAGTATAAGATGGCAGCATTCAATACACTAATCAAAAGAGCATATTCACATTCCTCGTCACAATCAGCTTTCAATTCTGAAATGCGACGCATAGAGCACATTGCTAAACAACATGGCTATCACAACGTCTTATGCAAGATAAACAACAAGGTACTACAACAACAATCCAACAACACCTCTCATTCCAATGATTCCCTGGTTAAGTACATACCANGATTAATCAGACAATCAGAAATATAATTATCTTAGCATTGATTTTAATCATTTAATGCTTATCATTACAGTAATAATATGAATTTGAAATAAAATAGTCTAAAATTGATACCCTAAAAAATATTTTTTTAAATGAAAGCAATAAATATAAATGTTTGACTGTGAATAATATACTGTCATAATTGTTATAAGTAATGTGTTGTTCTTTAAATAACTTTTATGATAGATTTGGTTGTTTAGTAACGCGACGTAACACCTAGACAATCTGTACACCCTTGGCACATTACCTATTTGTTGCTATCAAGAGAGACTTTCTACGAAAAACCAGTTCCATTTTTAACCCTGAGCGAGTCGCTAGGAATGGTGCCCTTACTTGAGTCGCATGGGTCTTTTAGACCCAGTATTTTTAATATAAAATAATTCAATTTTATCTATCGCGTAAACAAACTACAATTTCTTTGTTAGATTCTGCGCTTTGTTTTCTATCTAGTGATATAAATTACTTGTGTATTGACAATACTAATTTTTTAATATTTATTTTTATGTAATTCGATACGAAAAACGCAAAAAATAAACATATCAAATTTCAACTCGCTGTAATTTATGTCCTGTACTTACAAACAAACAGGGATTGCCATCTGGTTTGTTTGTAAGTGGGGAAGAAATATGACACTTTCAAGCGAAGTGAGTAGAACTTTTGCACTACTGTGAGAAAATTTGTGAACAGACCCCACCTTACCTCCTACCGCGAATGTCAATAAACGTTAATTGTTTTATGACTCTATTTTCAACACTTCTCTTCTGAGTTGTAAATCGACTAATTGACAAAGATTTTACTTCATAAGATTACTCATAAGAATATTGTCTTTATGATTTAATAGATAGTTTCGTATGATTTTTAGACATAAATTTTATTTTTAATTTTTTATCTGATATAGTCGTGGGTTAGGCTTAACTCGATCACCTATATTCAAAAATTGACATCGTTCAAAATATTATAGAATCCATCAAAATTATTTGTTGATAGTTTAGTTATAAACGTTTTCTTTGCATTAAATGAAGCGATCGAAAAAGTAATGGGTGGACCATCAAAAATTCGGCAATTTACGACATGTTCTCGATTCTGTAATTTGTTTTCTTCATAATATAAAATCTTTACAAAATAATACTTAAAAAATACATCCATGTCAATACCTGAATGTTATAAAAATGCAATTATCAAAAATTTTGTAATTTTCACAATTTGTATTGTCATAATTTATTTTTGTTTTTTTCTGTCGCGCGTTGCGTATTGCGCGACAACAAAGTCGTAACGCGATTAAACGCAGCGATTTCATTTATAATTACTTAA
>NW_019385253.1:76798-165416 GCF_000671375.1 Centruroides sculpturatus | reverse complement strand
CAACAACAATCCAACAACACCTCTCATTCCAATGATTCCCTGGTTAAGTACATACCAATCACGTACAACCCGGCACTTAAGGCCATATACAACCAGATAGCCAAGAAAAAGAATGTCCGCTTGGCATTTAGGAGGTGCGCCACAATATTCGATTGGCTTAGGAACGGAAATGACGCTCCAGACAGCAACAGACTTCCGGGAGTATACATAGAGACTTAGCTGTTGTCTCTATAATCGATCATAGAGACAACAGCGAAGTATTCTACATCGGGTCCACTAAACGCAACTTAGTAACTAGAATCAAAGAACACAAAGCGGACACCCTACATCATAGAAACAACACCGCCTTAGCGGTATACTCCTCCGACCCAGAAATAGAGCCGCTATTCCCTCTAGCCAAAATTATTCACACCACGGTCCGCACAGAACACCTCAGATGGCTAGAGGCCATACACATTTGCCTTAACACCCTCAGGAATAAGCACTGCATTAACTTCAAACAAAAAATGAAGATATCAACAGCATGGGAAGCCTTCCTCAATAAAACTCTAAAGTAACAACATACGGATAATGGGCAAGTCTACAATGACGCCATCGGTCACACGTCACAACGTTCCAAAAAAATTTTCCAAAACAACGGTTAATTCTGGAAATTCGAATTCATATAGGAAATTCCATAGCGCCTGAAAAACCACATTAGGTTCGAAAACGTTTGCAAAGTCCTCTGTATTGGAGAAAAAGAACGCCGGTTACAGGGTAAAGTTGGGTAATTTATCTATTCTGGAGTTAAAATTTCTGTACAGTTTAACTGTCTTACTTTCAAACAAGAAGAGCGATTCGGACGTTCTCTCGTCCCGTAATCCCTTTTGAGGTTGACATTTAGTTCCCCAAATAACAGCTAGATGAAAGCGCGTTAACCACGAATAAACAGACTTCCCCGTCTTAACCAATAGCCCCATCTTGCACCTCTTTCCGCTATATGTATTCGTGAATTGTTATTGTATCTATATACTGTATATATAGGTAGATACAATACCAACAACTTTTTCGCGGAGGAGGAGGAAATGGTGAACTTCACACAAGAGACTATGATCACCGCGGTCCTCTATGTATCGGAATAAGAATGTTCTGAGATTTATCAAATGATAAACCTGAGTCATTTTAACATTTACTTGTCATTTAATTTTATACAAATTTTCATTTTACTTTTTAAACTGTGTCGGTGATTATTTTTATCGTTTTTGAACATTGTATACTTCAAACGCACAACACAAAGCAATATTCATTGTAAATTTATTCAATTTTTAGTTGAACTAAAAATTGTCAACTAGTCAACTACTATTTGTATATTTACTTACGGGACATTCCAATTTTCAACGCCAGTATTGAGTGTTGAAGTCAACAATTTGACGTCATCAACGACGTTCCAACTCGAGTACGAAGTGCTTAGTTCCAATAATTCCATTCTCAGCAAGATGGATTCCACTTAAATGTTTTACCAATTACCCACAATTTATTGGAAAGTAGCAGTCAACATATCTGTTGAGTGCTGAGTGTGTTGAGATCAGCGCTGAATCAGCGTTGAAAATTGGAATGTCCCGTATTAATTTGGATTTCGAGTAAGAGAAACACATATAAAAGTAATAAAAAAAGGCATATCAACGCTATAAAGTGTTTCGAGTGCTTGTAATTTGAACGTATAACAGTAGTCTGCATCACGCAAAAGTTGTAAAAAGTTATAACATGCTATTATATTTTTATTCTGTTAATTTTCAAATTTTACTGCTTTTTGTACTTTTTTTATTCGTGGCATCAGTGTAACACCTCCAGTGCCATCTCCGTTTACATTACAAATCTGGCAGTAATTTTTAGTATTTCAGAAAGTCGTACTGTAAAAGTGTAAATGGTATTGTTCTATGTTTATGACATATACTAGTTTTTAATAGAATAGCAAAGAATGTTGTGATATTTCTTGCAGGTTGACGTAACATTGACAGGATGTCTCTGATTTATTGTACTTGAGAAATTCGTTACAATATTTTCAGAAAATTATGGAGAAAAAACCATGACAGTCAAATTATTAAAAACATTTAAATTAATAACATTTTATATAATCAAGTCGAAATATACTGGTTTTTTCATGTATTACTTTGACAAGTAATTTATACACTGCCATGAAGTAAGTGAATCGTTTAGGTAGGTATATTAGAAGTAAATATTTAAATTGTTTATAATTAATTAATGTCAATTAGTTTCTTATGACAAATTAAATACAAAACCGGAAAATAAATCAAAATTTATACGAAAGTAAATATGTAAATCGAACGACGATTCGTTCAAAAGTGAAGGACAAACACTTGAATTTACATTAGTCTACCGTACACCAGATAAGTAATATGTTTATAACTTTCTCTCTAACAGATAAATTCTAATTGATAACGTAAGAAAGTTTATATAAATTGTTTTTCTATTCATTTTTTTCGGAAATTTGTTATCGAACAGAGTAAAACGACTTCACAGTGTGGTAAGTGTACATTTTTTTTAATTATGTAGTAGTACAATTATAAAGGAAATGAACAAAACTGTCATTAATGCCATTAACACTTATATTGAGTTACTTACGTATTAAAAGTTTTTGTTATCAGATGACTTTAGTGTTGTAGATTATTTTGTATATTACGAAATTATTTGCATACAATGTTTGTATACAGCAGAAATGTATAAGCGGATGGAGGGCCGAGCGGAGAAGGTGGCAGCCTACCGCTCTGGGGGACCCGGGCTCGGATCCGAACGGGTCGAAAAAACCCCAGTAATTTTTCGGGGGGGTGGTCCGTTCGGATTTGACTGACCCCGTCTCTCACCACTCGGCAGCCCCATAGTGGGTTTGGCCGAACCCATAATGGGCTTGCAAAAAGAGGCCCTCTTAGTGCCCACGGGGTGGAAAGAGTTAAAAAAAGAAGAAGTGTATAACGCGCGAGTAACTCTAAATACTCGTACGATCGTAGAGGCATAATTGATAACGGTTATGTTTGAAACTACAGGTTCTAGACTGATTATAGAGCATGTGACAAAACGCTTGCAGATCGAGCTGTATTCGAAGTTGGCAGGAATGAATTTTAAGTTCAAATTACAAATTATAATGAATTTTGTGATAATCAGCATTAGTGTATTCTCATAACTTAATTTTTACATTAGATTTATCTGAAAGTAAATGAAAAATATAATTATTTATGTGTTCTAATCAATTGTATATTCATTCGATAACTTATACTAACCTTTTGAACGTTTAAAGCATCGGTTAATCTGTTTATTCGCTACACCACAATATAGTCTGTAGTCTTCAATCATCACTTTGCTGCATTCCTACGTATCTACACTATACTTTGACCAGCTTTCACAATATTACTCGTGACAATTCTGTACTTTTCTGACTGTTAAGAAAATATTGCGATCTTTCAAAAGATTACCCAAAAGATATTTACATTTTTTAAAATTTATTGACATTCAAACGTCAAGAAATGCAGAAAAACTTAACTATGAAAACTATGATAATGTCTGAGAAGCAACCTGTACTTATGAATGAATGGAAAAAGAGAAATTATAACTCGATATTTTGTTTCTGTTTGTTTCATTCAATGCGTTATCTCTAATACTACAATCGTACAGTAGCAACACTGTCGCATTTATTTATGACATTTGATAAAAAGAATAGCAACAGTTTATATAATTAGAATAAAAATAAATATAAAGATTAAATCAATATAAGCTTCATAAAAACGTGGTAAAAGAAGGTGCAGAAAAAAGCAGAGGAGGGTTGCGACACAGAATTCTGCTGTAAGGTGTTTTAGTGTATATTAATATATTTATATATTATTGTTTGCAATGATTTATGATTGAGATAATGTATCGCTGCATATTCTTTCGAAAATATTAAATTATTCATTATAAAGTCTTAGAATTTACTTTATAATAATAATTGTTAACTAGCAGACCCCGCCACACCTTTTTCTGGTTCAAAATGTATCTATTATAAATGTATAACACTTCCCCAGTGGGGGAAAATTTTTTGAAAAATTTTTTCTTAGTGTACATTCTGTTGACGTGCTCTATTAAAACGCAATCAAAAACGCAAAAACCCGTATTTAAAATAGTATAATAGAAGCCAAGTTTTTCACAGTATCCTTAATCCTGTCCCTTTCCCCTGCGGGGGGAATATCGAAAAATCCCTTCTTAGTGTACATTCTGTTAACGTACTCTATTAAAACGCAATCAAAAACGCAAAAAACCGCATCTAAAATAGTATAAATAGAAGCAGAGTTATTTACAGTAGGCCTTCCCCGTAAGGCTTACCGTAAAGAACTGTCTATCTCCCATGTTTAACGGAATAATATACAGCTTATGTCCACCCTGAAGTTCCATTCTAAATATTGGTGAAAAAATTTTTGAAATCGGATGAGTAGTTTCAGAGATTACCTGCTGCATACAAACTAACATACATACAAACATTACCTCTTTATTATATTAGTATAGATATATATTTTTCAGTAATAGTCGCATTTATAACATTGCTTTTATTTCTTTGACAGAAACCTGGAATAGAATATGAAATAAACAATAGAGGACGACAATGAATCTAATTTTATCAATACTTTTATCTGTTTTAATCTGCATCATTTTCTTATGGATAAGGTGAGTGACGTTAGTTTTAACTGCACTCAGTTTTTTAAATTAACATTAATTAAGTTAATACATATGAATATTTTTGTAAGTGAATTAGCATATATTAAATTATAATATATCGTATTATTTTCGAATTATCAACAATCATAAACAAATTAAAAATAAGCTTCTAGTATACAATTACTTGTAATTTCTATAGATGGAGAATACAAAGGATGTCATTGTTTCAACGATACGGGATTCCAGGCCCGAAACCAAACTTTATCTTTGGAAATTTAATTGAATTCGTTAAAGAGGTAAATATTTTAACTATTGAAATGAAGTTACAAAGCAGAATTTCAAATGTAAAATATGATTTTTAACTAAATTATTACAAAAGTTGTTTCTGGGCAATGATGGGCACAAACGCTCAGACCAATGATGGGCACAAACGCTCAGGGATCAAAGTGAAAACAATTTAATAAACTCAAAAAAGTTACTACATAAGTGTGAAAACGAAAACCCAAAATGCATTTCGGACTATTTTCCCAATAGAAAACAGTCCCTCATCAGTTGGTATTAGTTAAAGGTAATGCTATAATAGAATTATACAAGGTAACGGTCAACTTAAAAATAACCTTAAAGTTATACAATATAAAAAAAATGGAAGACACCACTGTAATGGTATGAGTAGTAAGCATCATCAGTAGGTGTTATCTAAAGTAGGTGGTATATAAAAAATTATACAAAGTAAGGTAAACTTAAAACTATGCCTAAAACTATACAATATAAAGGTGAAGATGCCAATATAACAGTACGAGCATTAGGTAATATCAGTGTAGACAGTTATGAGTTAGACAATAATTAGTTAACACCAATGGACTAAAGTTACACTGACAGGTAATGTACTGTACATACCAAAACAAGGTAAGACGACAGAGTAGCAGGTGCCAGCTTACAACAAGGTGGTGAAAGTGGTAGTGAGGGAGGTGTGTGTCAGTCCACATCTGGTGTACAAGTGGTGACAACATGTGATACAATTACAAGTTCCCAACGGTTTTTAACAGTACATGTGAACATTACATCACAAAGATACTTAGTATTTAAAAGATATAATTATACCATCCTCCGTCAATTTTAACACCTAAGTTATCATTAATTCTATTAACATTATCAATTTTTAAAATCTGTATGTGCTCAAGATATTTCTCAAGATATTTACGTTTATAGGTGTTAGTTTCAAATTTTATTGCTTTAATTGTACTTTTATTAATTTCACAACCATATAGGTTGCAGTGTTTGCAACTGCAGAGTATTCATAATTGTATTTGAGTTTTAAGTGTACCTTACTTTGTATAATTTTTAATATACCACCTACTTTAGATATCACCTACTGATGATGCTTACTACTCATACCATTACAGTGGTGTCTTCAATTTTTTATATTGTATAACTTTAAGCTTATTTTTAAGTTGACCGTTACCTTGTATAATTCTATTATAGCATTACCTTTAACTAATACCAACTGATGAGGGGTGTTTTCTATTGGGAAAATAGTCCGAAATGCATTTTGGGTTTTCGTTTTCACACTTATGTAGTAACTTTTTTGAGTTTATTAAATTGTTTTCACTTTGATCCCTGAGCGTTTGTGCCCATCATTGGTCTGATAAGACCTCACTATTATCTGCCTCACGTTTATGGATAATTTAATTGATATGATTTTTAACTATTTACTTAGGGAGACAGATGCATAGAAACATGGCTAAAACAATACGGAAAATTGTTTGGGTAATTAATTTATTTTCCTTTACAAATGATTAGATTAAATAAATACTACTTTACATTAAAAAATCTATATTTTTAATTTAATACAATTTATAATTAATTCAACTTATGTTTAGGTTTTATCTAGGAGCGAAGCCATTTATAATATGCACTGACGTTGAATTTTTCAAACTGATTCAAATAAAGGACAGTTACAATTTTTACAATAGAGATGTAGGTATTTTTCTGTAATTTTCAGTTATCAAATATCTTAAAAAGCTTAAAATATATTTGTTATTTTTTCGGCAAAAGCCGCTGCTGGCAGGTCGTATATTTCCTCACGATGAGTCTAAAAATATGATTTCAGCATTAACTGATCAGAAATGGAAAAACCTAAGAAGTATTCTAAATACTTGTTTCACTACAGGAAAAATTAAAATTGTATACTGATATTTCTTAATTTAAAAAAAATATTCCTCTTAAAATAACATAACAATTTATATTTTAGATGAGTGCTCTAATGTCTTCACCGATAANATCAGAAATGGAAAAACCTAAGAAGTATTCTAAATACTTGTTTCACTACAGGAAAAATTAAAATTGTATACTGATATTTCTTAATTTAAAAAAAATATTCCTCTTAAAATAACATAACAATTTATATTTTAGATGAGTGCTCTAATGTCTTCACCGATAAAAGCCTTTCTAGCAAACGTCGAGAAGCAGAGAGATCAACCTTTTGATATCACAAACCTGTGTAAAAAATTAGTGTTTGATATCATTTGTACATCAGCATTTGGGGTAACCACAAATGTTCAAAATAATCAAAGTAGTAAATTTATTGAATCGAC
Source organism: Centruroides sculpturatus (assembly GCF_000671375.1). Classification (NCBI taxonomy): domain Eukaryota; kingdom Metazoa; phylum Arthropoda; class Arachnida; order Scorpiones; family Buthidae; genus Centruroides; species Centruroides sculpturatus. Next base: position 158,142 of record NW_019385253.1, on the reverse strand, counting down.
TCATACTATATTTTCAGCTGATTCTACTGTTATTTTAGTTGGAATAACAAGTAACAATTGAACAATTCTTTATTATATATATCATTATTACATAATAAAAATTTTAAGATAGCTGCGTTTAATTTTTTAAAACATTTAGTTATCTTCCCGGAAGTAGAGCCAATATGTACGATTCTTCGACATAAAATAGAGTTTTTAAGGTATATTCTGAATCTACCATGTTTCACCTTCGTTTATGAAACCTGTCGGAAAATAGTCACTTCCCGGAATAAATTAGACGTGAGTCCATTGTCAATAGTTTAACATAAAATGTTTCAATATTTATATAATTTTGTATTTCAGTCTCCTCCACTTGATCTACTGCAGACGATGATAGATGCGGAAGATGAGACTATTGTAGAAATGAAGAAACTACCAGATAATTTCGTTATTGCAAATGCCATGTTGTTCATGGCAGCTGGGTAATATAACATAATAATGACCTGTATATTATAAACATTTAATGTGGAATTTTTACACATTTGTAGATACGAAGCAACAAGTTTTGCATTAGGAATGTGTATTAAACATCTTGCTAGTAATCCTGAAATACAAGAGAAACTCCGTGAAGAAATAAAAAACCACGTTTCGGAAGATGTAAAATATTATTTTTTTTCAATTAGAATGTGCATATATCTTAGAAAGATAAAATACTAATTTATCTGTTTTTGTTTATGTATAGAAATCCGAATATAAATTTTAAAGTTTTAAAATAATAAATTAGTAATCTCAATGATAATATGACGAATTGTAATTATAGAATTTTTCATTAATTTTTAGGTAAATATTCAGTATTCTGACTTGACCAATTTCCAGCTGTTAGATCAAGTTATCTGTGAAACTCTTCGCTTTTTTTTATTACCCTCAATGTAAAATTCATAATAAATTCAATAAATTAAATATATAATATAATAAATATTTTTTTATATACGTAGACCTGTAAATCGCGTATGTAAAGAAGATTATCGTTATAAAGACATCACCATTCCTAAAGGTAGTATTATATCGATTCCAATAAACTTTTTGCAAAATGATCCAGCTTATTGGAGTGAACCGGATAAGTTTAATCCCTACAGGTAAAATGATATTCATCACTTAAATATCTGAATGATTGCTTTATTGACATGTTTTAAGAGAGTAATTATTGAAAATTTTGCATGGTTTTAGATTTTCTTCTGATTAACGGCAGAAAATTGATTCCATCATCTACCAACCATTCGGAGCAGGGCAAAGAATATGTATAGGAAAAAAGTTAGCTCTAACTATCATGAAGCTAGTACTAGCAAATCTTATACGATCATTTAAACTAGAATACTGTAGAGTCGATGTAAGCAATACCAACTTTTCTATTGTATACAACATATATGATATTGCGTGAATTACATTACATTTAAATATAACGTTTTAATTTTTCATTACATACAGGAAAACCGAAGAGCATACTCTTTATTTTTGAATTATCCTAACAAAGGAAAGGTGAAAGCAACTCTATTAGCTTCGTGATTTGTGACATTGGTTTATGTTTTGAATTTTAAACATAAATAACCATTAACGTATTATACGAATTCGATTGTATTCATGCAAATTTCGCGTTTGTTTCGTGCCGTCTTCACGGTGTAGAAATTTTAATGGGCAGCAACATATATTGCTTAAAAGGTTATTTGTATTTAGTGATGCTTTAATTTGAACAATAAAAATTAATGTTATGATAAATTGAACTATACGTTGTGTTCATTTGTAAATTATGATTCCAAAATTATTTTCAATTTACAAATTTACAATTTATAATTTACAGAAAAATACAAAAGAACAGTATTGCCTCAACTGAAACGTGCTAACCTGGCACCGTGTACATGGCGTGGCACGCGATGTTAAACTCTGCTTCCTATTAAATATATAAAGTTCGATAAGTGATTGCGATATGTTTAGTTTCTAGTCATATGCTTGTAATATTTAAATTTTGTTTCAGAATCTGTGTATGCTGCGAATTCTGATTACTACTTACGAACATTCAAAATTATGAACAATCAGACGGTTCTGGTGAGGATCCGCAGCCAGTGAAAGGTAGCTGAAAACGTTTTTATTCTGCAATAAAACTTACACGATGTGTAAGTTTTATTGCAGAATAAGCAGCGTGGTCTGTATGAACATGTTCAATTCTTTAGCAAATTCACACTGTCTGTGGGTCTGCACTATTAAATTAACTTTAATTCGTTCCATTTTACTGAGTTCCGCGCTTTACTTGTAAAAAGATTAAAAAAATATGAATGTAATTCGTATTTCTTTTTTGTCTTTACAAGTAGGACTTATAGGACACATGTATGTTTATATAGGTATATACAATATAGGTTTTATACAATATAAACAATATTGTACACGGAATGTGAATTTTTAAACATAAAATCGAATGTTACCGAAATATTATTCCATACTGTTCCAACCATTTCTGAATACATTTGTCTCTCTACAAAAATGATATAGACTTAAATAAATGCTTATTTTCTATTATTGAAAGTTTATTTTTCATTCAAAAAATGGAATTTTCGAAAATAATAGTTTATATTACTATAGTGGACAATATCACTGGACACGGGTCGCGGGTTGTCACTTCATCTATGGTTAGTCAACTGGCGTGTTCTGGATGATTTTCTGCATCTCACGCTTATATAGGTGTCAGTATAATACGGAAAGTTCGCGTGACAGGCACGTACTCTTTGGCATATGACTCGTGTTGTGTTGGCTTATTCCATCGCTATACCTATTATTCTCATCATAGATTTACAATCAATAAGTGCGAATATATTGAGAGATCCACTCAAGAAACAGAATCTGCACAATTTTGCAAATTAAAAAATTAAATAATCAACTAAATACAGTACTTATTCTAACAAGAAATTCGGATTATTCGAAACAGAGTGCAATAATATTATTTGTTTTTTTTTTAAATTCAGTTGTGATTAAAGAATTCTAAAAACGTTCAGAAACTTGATTTACAGAAGAAATTCGTTAAAAAGCGGCTAAATTTCAAGTGCAATGGCTATTTAACATGCAAGAGAAATTACTGTACAAATTCTCATTATGATTTGCCCAATATCCTTGTAGTGTAATATTAAATAACATATTACACATTTCAAGATGACAATTTCCTAATTACTTATTCACAAAGGAAACTATTAAGGTTTTTTTATGAACAACAAATACATCTTATAAGAAATAAGTCAGGAATAATGGAAAATTATTTTATCGATTATGACAAGTCCAAATGTGTGAATAGAAACTGTAACGAAAAGTTCAGTGTAACTAATAATAGAAACAACACATTATTAAAGATTTGTCCCAAGATTTTAATTTATGTTCCATTTTCAAGTTTCTTGTAAAATTCTGTTGGAATTGGTTTTACTAATTCGTATCTACGATAAATAATACGTGTTCTATAAGTTTGTTCAAACAATTAAAACAGTAACTACAGGATGATTCAACATCCTCAAAATATAGATTGTAATACTCTCGCTATAATTTACAGTTTATTATTTACCTTGAGTCTGATTTAACTGATTACACGTACTGTACTTGTGCTTTCTCTATACTTTCGGTAACATATCTCACGATGCAACACGTTATTTATGGAAACATTTGAATCATTCTGCACAACTGAATATGTATAAATTTGAAGTCTAAATTATGTCAATAGATATTTTACAATATTATACACTATATAGGGGAGACCGGGGCAACTTCGGCATGCGGGGCAAGTTTGTCAAGCGTTTTTTTTAAAAAACAAATTAAAAGGAGACTTTGGTTATAGGTTAGGCAGTTGAGTTTTATTGGTGGCTTGTTGAGTGTAGTGTTTTTATTGTTCTCCAACAAGCGTAGTTGAATTATCAAGCAAATTTTCATTTTCGTTCAATTCCATATAATATTTTTTTTCCATTTATATTGAATTGGCAGGTTTTGTTATAATTCCATGATAACGAAAGTTACTTTTCCTGTTAGAAGGATGTAACTTCAACTTATTCACGTGGCCAGATCGTGGCTTGGCATTCTGTTCTCAGGGTTGTACTTAATGTTTCGAAATCATGACTAGCGGGGTAAGATCGGCAACATAAAGCCACATTAGAAGCAAAGGATAAAAATCAAACAGATGATAAATGAAAACATGTTTGCATTTGTTATTCATGTATATATGTCTTTGAACTTGCATTTCGTTGTAATAATATTAAATGGGTGTTGGATTTGTATTTCTTTGTTTTAATAGTGAATTCCAACTTATACATTGTTAATAACATAATTTTATATACGTGCCTATCTTGCCCCATTACTGTTGCCCCTATACCAGGGGCAACTTTAATAAAAATAATTAAAATAATTACAACTTTACAAAAAGAGAGAAGTTGCCGATCTTGCCCCTATACCCGGGGCAACTTCGTCAATTTCTCTCTTCTTGTAAAGTTGTAATTATTTTAATTATTTTTATTTCCAAACTGATTTTAACCAGTTCTATAGTAAGGTAACATTCCAATAGACAATATGCAAAGATTTTTTTTCAGTTTAAAGCAGTATTTATTACACAAAATTTAAGTAAAGCTTAACATGCCGATCTTGCCCCGGTCTCCCCTGTATAATTCAGGATGTTACTTTTTAGAGAAATTATTTTTTTACTTACCGAAATTTCGGTTTTTCGTGAGTCAAATTGAAAATGTTAAGACTTGGGTTTGAAATAACTTTATTTTGCTCAGCATCCATCTTCATATCATATATCCAGGGTGGCCAAGCTCCTTAATAGTCCGAGCCATTTTTCAATATTTGAAATTTTTCGCGAGCCGCAATTAAATACGTATTAAAAAGGTATGCAAAAAATTCCAGAACACAAATTATATTCGTAGCAAGAGTGATACAAATTGTTTCCTCCAGAGCACAATGTCAACTGTTCATTACAATCACAATTTACAAATTCAAAATCGGTCTGGAGTCGGTCGATAACGGACGATTACTCTACTGTTTATGTTCGTTTGTTAAGTTTTCGATGAGTCATATCATTCTTAACTTGGACGGAAATGAAATTTGTTACAACGTTGCACTTAGTCTTTCATATTTGTTGTTAGTGATTTAAAAGACATTTTGAAACACATACGGAACGATAATAATTATTTAAAATATAATAACACAAAAATGAAAAGGGAATTCGGGTACATTTATCGAGAGCCACAAATAATCATTCAAAGAGCCGCAGGTTGGCCACCCCTGTCATATATGTACTGAATTCATGAGCATCTACAACCGAAATCGAAGGTGAAGAACGTTTTACTTACTTGTCTTTCCAGTTGGGTTTTCAACACAAAAATCAATTATTAAGAATAAACAGTAAGTAAAATATTTCATTATTTTTTCGAAAAAACTTCGTCCAAGTTCGACACTAGTACAAACGAAAGTGGACTGTGTTTGTAAGTTCCGAATTCGTACTTATTGTATGACAAAATCAACTGCTGTATTTTTGAAATTATTGATATAACTCTCTATATAAAAAAGTATAAAATTATTTTTTAATTGTCTACTTGGACTTAATTTATTAATAGGACATAATCTGGTGTTTAAAGATTGACACAGCAATGAGAGTTAGTTCAGAAAAGAACAAAATTTCTTTATTATATCACCTGTAGTAATAGTTTCTGAAAAGTATAAAATTATAATAGAAGCTGTTCAATAAATATGTGACCGCAGGGTCGGCACCTCTTTGGCGCCCTGTCAGGATGACACCACTGTCTTAATTAAGGACAGACACAGAAACCAGTTTGGCCGTTAATTTTCCTTACGCGAACGGTCGCCTGTGCGAACTTTTGGTTCCGGGATGGAGGCGGAAGGAGAAAATCAGAGGAATTACACTCTATAGATTTGCTTTATATACATAATAGCCGTTTATTGTTCTATTTAAGATATATACAAATCATATTCGATTTTAGTTAACATAGCTACTTCTTTCCCGATAACCCGTAGTAATGAGAGAGAGAGAGTTTACATTTACTTCGCGCGAGGATAAATACCTTGATTTTAATTATGAGTCTCAAGAGCTCCCTTCGAAGGTTTATTATGAGGTTTCTTACAAAGTTCTGTTGAACGATGAGGTTTCTTGCACGGCGGTGATTTTAAAAGTCACTTGCAGCGGTTAATCCACACAGTAATCCTCTAGTGAGCTTAACTCTGGAGACTGTCTTTGACGCATCGACCCCTCCTTTTTATAAAGGGGGTATCGTTGGGTTTTTTCGCTGCCATATTAGGACTGGCTTCCACCACTGACCAATAGTTGTTTGTTTTTGTCCTCTTCGTAGATTCCGGGTGACACATTTGATGTATCATCTTTTTACCAGGAACTAAGTCCGTGGGAAAACAATTTAATTATCTCTTTAAATGTCGTTTTTGGTGTTTATTTCTCTAAACTTTTTCTCTCTCAACAAAAAATATTTAAAGAATTTCTTTCACTAAGTTCGGCTCTCACAAATACATCACGAAACTTATTATTTAAGTTCTTTGAAAATTCCGTGAATAAATTAAATTTAATGAAAGTAAACGTTCGGACAATACAATATTAACAATAAAAATATTCATATTTATTTAAATATGTATTATGAATAGTCAAAATAAAACCGATATCTATCTGCAAAATTTATAATGCAAATAATTAAATAATTTCTTATAATATGCTACGAAGGTATCTTTTGAAATGATGAAAATTTTTTTCTTTATTAATTAATGCAATTACACGTACTTCTTCGGAAATCAATGAATTGTGACCGTCTAAAACACATTTCATATTAATATCGCTATGAAAACATTACAGTTTTTCTTAATTTTTTATAGAATAGATTTTTTAGCAATGTGTCTATTCATAAATTTATTTTATTTTTATATTTTACTAATAATTTCGAAAACTTTAAGCCAAATTCAAAACGTCACTACTCAACCAGATCAAAAATAATAAGAAAAATATTACGTAAGACGAGATCTATTACCCCATTACCCGAGAGTAAACAATCGTAAGAAACCATTGACCCCACCACGCTCTTCAAAATACCTTACGTAATTTATAAACGGCCCCTTGCTGTATATTTTTCTGTATCATTTGTTATCAATTTAACGTTACAGAAGTAACTATTTTTAGCAGAATCATGCCAAAAGTTAAAATAGAGAGACTATAGAAATGTCATGTTTAAATATCTGTATTTGACAAGATTGAATACAATGTTTAGTATTGCCGTAAACAATATTGTTTGAAAATACTGCATTTCCAGCAACTTATTCGTCTTTTTAACGTGATAGAAAAGTACAACTTACAGTAATATGTATGAATCTATTCTAAATAGTTAACACATACGCCGATATTTGAAAGTGATAATATCAATCTTCCTCTTATTCTGTTAGAAATTACTACAGTATATTAGATATTAAATAAGATATAATTGAATTATTTCAAGAATTTGATTAAAAACATTCATTTCAAAGTAAAGCAGAAAAAAAACATGAAAATATACATTAGCTTACATCTCCCAAATATACAACGAATGTGCAATAAAATGATGGTAAGTTTGATATCCATTTATATGCAAATTCTAGTAAAAAAGCAATAATAATTTTTAACTTCTATCTCAGTTAATATTATTAAAATTTACATGTTGCAACTGCTTTACAAAGTTACAGATACGAAGTTCAGAGTGTACAACAGAAAATACTCATAAAAGGAATAAATCATATTTGTCGCGACAAAGTTTATAATGTAGCCAAACCCAACACGCAATTTCATTTTGTTCGTGCAACAAATAAGTGAATACATCTATTTAAAACGTTGAAAAAAAACTTTAATTTTCGTAACGTTTTTACTTGAAATAAATAAAACTCAAATGTTGATGCAGACAATAGAGTTTCCTATCTCATATATATTGCAAATAACAATTATCAGTCACGTATTGTCTCTTGTTACTCAGTAGTCCTTTGTATAAATTTTTAAATTATATGTTGCTATTATTACCAAATTATAACATATTTTTAAGTTTATTGATGAACAGAACACGAAGAAGAAAAACACAATGGCAGACTAAAAAATTAAACTTTTTAATTGTGCGTATTTTGATTTACAAACAAACCTACAATTATCTGAAGCGGGAATCGAGTAACTGTAGAAACTGTCTATAGAAGCAGTTAAAAACATTTTATGAATAGATTATACATAAAGGGAAAAATTTATATATGAAGGCGACCACGTTTTTTAAAAAAAATGTGTTCATTATGCCACATTAATAAATTAATTTAATTATCCATTATATTATTTGCAAAGTACACCTGAAGTAATTTAGATATTTCTGATTCACATCTTTACCAAGTACAATTGAAGAAGGACAGTTAGACTGTAATAATCAGTGTAAATGAGCTTTTTTTTTTTGTTATTCTTTTTACTGCGTGAGTAGGAAGTGCATGGTAAGTACACCTGAAAGTAAAACACTGGTGCACGTATTTCCAGTTATAGTTTATATAATAGACGAAAAATATGGCAATTAGTCAAAACATTATCTTCAAGATTTTTACATTTTTGGCCTCAGACTACTTTGAAACGTCAAAAAGTGCGAGACAAATTCGGCGATTTTGTCTCCGTATAGAAAATGTTAGTGTGAATGTGTGTGTTTCTTGCATTTTTCAAGAACATTTAATAAGTATAATACTGAAAATATGCAATAATATTAATATTGTTATAATATTTTTTGTTGTTTAACGTATTATTGTTTAAACAACAATTACACTAAAAAGATATTGAGCAAATCATAATGAGAATTTGTACAGTAATTTCTCTTGCATGTTAAATAGCCATTGCACTTGAAATTTAGCCGCTTTTTAACGAATTTCTTCTGTAAATCAAGTTTCTAAACGTTTTTGGAATTCTTTAATCACATCTGAATTTAAAAAAAAAAACAAATAATATTATTGCACTCTGTTTCGAATAACCTGAATTTCTTCTTAGAAAAAGCACCTACATTGAAAAAAAGCTGTGCCATATTTTACACTCTTTAAGGAATGCTAAAATAAAACATCATTGCCGGAAAGTAAAACCTCATAATAAATACAGCATATATTTCAGACTTGGTTGAAATTTGCCCAATAAGCCTCTATGAAGACAATTCTTAACAACTACTTTTTATTTATGAGCATCCCGTATATAATTAACTGTAATATTTATATTTTCAGAAAGAACATATGGTTTTCTTTCCAATATTTATAACAGAAGACAGATACAAGAGACTATTTTTCTACCCCGGTGTATTTCTCTAGCATAAAATTTGTGGTTAAGATGACAATTCCGAAAAGAACTGGTTTTCGATTGCAAAACCATGTTCTTTCAAAGTATGTTTTAGCTTTTCTAATATATTAAAACTAATTATAACATAAACGGTGCAAAGAAACTTCGTGCACATGTTATAGAGTTTTATTCCAAAAACCCTAAAACATTTGGTTCTATTCTAAAAATAAACGTAAATCTCCTATATAAAGGTTTTTACAAAGCCACCTTCAACTTCGACGTATGTTGTGCAAAGGCGTTTTGTATGAGCATTGCACAAACCTTTAGTGTATTTCTCGTAAATTATGTCCAAACGTATTTGTATAAGATTTAGCAGTTTTTTTCATACTAAAATCTATTTTTAACATATTAGCACAAAGATTCGTTATACTCTGTATAAATTGTTATATATAACAAATACTTTATTCATAGGTATGGATTATGATAATTATTACTATAATTATCTGCGTATTCGTATTTAATGCGTTGCAAAATCGAAAGTTTTCATGGAATAAAACAACTCAGCATTGTACTAAAGTTAAGAATATATTCTGGTACTTTTCCGGCATTTTCTCCAATCAAGGTAACAATTTAACTCATTTTCTATTTTGAAATGTAAAAAAAGTGTGTCTCAGGTGAATACTCTGTACGTTTATAATGCAATACACTATTTAATAGTAGAATAGTTAAGAGTATACATAAAGAATTAAAACATTACTTATTCCTGATATTTTTCTACTAAATATATTACTGGGTTTAATTCAACAGTTGCAAGTTGCCAACTTTCATAGGTACAAATTACGAATTCAGGATATCCAGCACCAAAATGTACAGGTGATAAGCAAAAAACTTACAAATAAATTTTTTTTTTTTTGCTTTTTTAATGATGATAATAAACTCGATGACAGATAGCCAGAATTGAAGCGGCACTTACACAAAAATAAATTGTTTCTAGAATATTAAGTTTGTTCGAAGGAGGCGTGCATCTCAGACAGAAGAATGAGCAGGAATTTTAACCTGAAACAGAAGAAATCCGTCCACTTGAGATCGAAGCAATGTATAGAATTCTGGTTTTTCTCTGTTTCGGTTATTCACTTTTTGTTGTATGTTTAATAATAGAATTTTCTCTACGTAAATTACACTCGAATCTCCAATAACGGTCATCGCTCAGTGATGGTCAAGATCAATCAATGGACATTTTTCGCAGCGTTTTTTGAACACATCCACACAAATTTTTAATGTTGCTGTCACTAACCGTTTTTAATACGTTTTTGTGTATAATATTATTCTCATTACCTTTACTAACGTTTACTAATAGATCTATTTATTTTACAAAAGGATATTGAATCTGCAAGATGGCCGGAATACTGGAACTGTATAAGAGTGGAGCAGTGAATAGCGTGGCTTCGTTGGCATTTGGTAGAATTTCGGTTTTTTTTAAACAGATGAATAAATACAGTTACTCGGCGCTCTGAAATTCAATACTGTACACAAACTAAAAAGCAAGTAAACAGAAAGACGGTATACGTAACATGATGTAACATTTTCATGAAAAGTAAAGCGTACAGGTGCTCACATCAGAGAGTATTCCAGACAAATAAGTCTTTGAATTAGCAAGAATATAGTGTAATTATGCATATAATCTGTATATACATTAATAGCAAAATGTTCTGTCCCCACCGAAACTAAAACCAACACTTTACCAAGAATTACCATGTAAGTAGGTCACACCAGCTTGCATTTGGGGCTTACGTTTCATTTTTCGAAAGGACCATCTGTTTACTTTCTCTGTGCTCTCGGCCTATATTCAGGAAGAGAGTTAAATTCACAAAAAGACAGGAAGGTGATAGTAATAGGAGAGAGAAAAAAATTTTTACTTTTGACGAAAACTAAATTGAAGAAAACGGGTATTGGTTTACTCCCGTAGCTATTTTTTTTAATTTGATTTTTCAACAATAGCCTTTGGTTATATAAACAATACAGATATGCAGATTTAATTTTAATTTTTATATTAATTTAAATAATCATTATCTGTATATATGCGGTATTAAAAACAAAGCGTACCATTACCACCANATGCAAGAAGCTAATAAATTTTTTAAACTTTTAAAAAATTGCTAATACACTATTTAATTTTTCAATTTTGAAATTAAAAAAAAAACGTTATTATAAATTTGAATAACTTAAATGTTAAAAATTAAAAAATATTCTCTTTATAAAATATTCGTTCATATGATGCGGTATTAAAAACAAAGCGTACCATTACCACCACACAAAAAACGTGAATTTAAAAATTAATTTAATTTATTTACTATTAATTTAGTTTTAATATTAACATGATTAGTAATTATTAATTAATTATGTATTATTATTTTTGTAATTTTAGTTCTGTTAATTACAATTTTTAATTACTTTTAATAATTCAAAATCGCTATTAACAGATCTTGATCGTTTAACCGTTGAAATTTATTTCTCTTTTGCAAAATGATGTTCATATTTTTTAGATTTTCAAGTAATTGTACCAAAGAATTATAATTTTCTTTCGCTTAAAATACAATATATAACATTCAGAGTTACTGTAATAATGATAATATAACGTAAGTTTAACCACCATTTTGTTATTGTCAATTTAATTTTAAAGAAATGCATATAAATTAAACGTCTGAATAAAAGGTAACTCATAAAATTGTCAAAGAATATTTCTTAATCGAAGTATTTAAGTACGACAAGTGTTGGTTAAATTAATCTAATTAAATAACAACGTAACATTAAAGAAATCTTAACATTAGACCTCAACAAAAGTAGATAATATTCGAAAGAAATGACATATCTAATTATTCAATGAAATGAAATTGCCGAATCCTATTCAGTTTTACACTCATACGTTTTATCACGAAAAATTTTATTACCACAAAAACAAGCCCGATATAACAGAGTTTAAGATAGTGCGTTAGTAATACCCTATAAACATCGTCCATGAACTAGACCAAACCCGATTTTTCATACATTGTTCCATTACGGTTAAAGAAAAACAACACTCGGTGGAGAATATTCTATGGACTGTCATGAATCACGCACTGAACTTCTTTTGTTTCAGTTTAGAACAAATAACAATACAGTGCTTCTTGAGGGAGAGTGCTGTGTGGTAAAATTTATCGAAACTCTCATTATATAGCTGTAACAGAGTTGGTATTTATCAATGCGTCTACAGTAGCAACGCGTTTTTTCAGAGAACAGTGCTACATGTTCAATGAACTCGAAGAATTGCTCAACTAGAATATGGCAATGTCTTTCATGACTATATTCTTGCTGCATACTTATAATGCAATTATTCTCAGCTGCTTAGCTAATAACGCTACATTTCAATTCAATTTATAGTAAAAAATAACCTCTATCAGGTGTTTAGCAAGATACTGTTTCAAAAGCAAATTTCAACTATTTAATACATAGGGTGTAATTGAACTCAATGCCATAATTTGAGCAATTTACGGGGCAAAACAAAATTTAAAACTTTTACGTAAATAAATTTCTAAAGAAAGAATTGAAGACTGTATTTAGGACTTTTGTAGTACTTAAAATTCAAAAAATTATGTATTTTGCGTTTATACACAAACTTATTTAAATTGTTTTAATCAATAACCATATATACAAGTATACTTTATTCAATTTTAAGTTTTATAATTAATTTAATTTCAAGTTTGATATAAAATAATATTTTTTACGCAATATCGATACAAAAGCACGAAAAGTTGGATGATCGTGTATATCGGAATCGGTAATAAAAATGGCCAGAAAGTATTCCACCAATTTCCACGAATGTGTTTTACGTTGCATGTTCCATTCCTAAAAAGGTAAGAATTATATTGTATCACAAAGATACAAAATGTTCTGTAAAGTAAGATTTTCTTACATTAAACACTTTCCACTATTATTGTTACAAGGTGTTCCTATTTTCTCTGTTTCGGTTATTCACTTTTTGTTGTATGTNTATTCCACCAATTTCCACGAATGTGTTTTACGTTGCATGTTCCATTCCTAAAAAGGTAAGAATTATATTGTATCACAAAGATACAAAATGTTCTGTAAAGTAAGATTTTCTTACATTAAACACTTTCCACTATTATTGTTACAAGGTGTTCCTAAATAGGTTTCGAATATTTCTTTATCTGGTAGGCTAATCTTCCAGTCCGAAGTCGATTTGCAATTTCCCATCTGATCTTCACAGCATATCTGACACTCTATGTTGTCTGGACATTTACAAATTTTTAGGTCATTTCTTTTACAAATATCGATGAGGCATCTACCAGATTTACATATATTAGAACCCAAACACGGTGATCTGTCTGGTGAAATCACCTCCGGGCAGAATGGCGTCAATCCATTACACCGAAAAATTTTTTCTCTGCAAGGAGTTAAAACGAAACATTGGCGTTGCTCTTCTTTTGCCACAAATTCGCATTTCTCGTTGCAGCAATCTCCTCGCGAACTACAAAAGTTTTTTGATCGTTTCCGGAGTGCACAAGGTGCACCTGATCCTGGAGGATTACAACAACGATCCAGTTTTTCACAGGATTCTTTACTTCCGCAGTCGCATTCTTCTCCTTGTTCCGTTATTCCGTTACCGCATGTTGACTTTGGCTTCATCATGCAAGAAGCTAATAAATTTTTTAAACTTTTAAAAAATTGCTAATACACTATTTAATTTTTCAATTTTGAAATTAAAAAAAAAACGTTATTATAAATTTGAATAACTTAAATGTTAAAAATTAAAAAATATTCTCTTTATAAAATATTCGTTCATATGAAATTTAAAAATATATATAAGTTAAGCACCTCCTTTTTTCACGAAAAGAGTATCGTATATTTCACTTTTGCTACATGGAGAAAACTTCCAGTTGTTGTACAACCATCCATCTGAATAATTATATGTTGACTGACTGTACATAATATAATTTCCTAACGTATTATTCAAGTATGCGGGTGAACACACGGGATTATCAGGTGGATCGTGGTTACTCCCGAATAAATTCCCCATTATCTGAAGCAAACGTTTACTAATCTGCATTCGTGGAACTCTTCTCATATATGCCACGTTAGTTATAAATGCCACGTTCGCACTGACTCCATTTGTGTTTCCTTGGCAAACTCCTCCTAATAGAAGATATTCATTTTAAATATACGTACTATATTAAAAGTACTATTATATCTGAAAATAAGTTAGGATACACTTATTAGTTGATGAATATCGGGATTTCCTATGAAATAACACTTAAATATTTGGTAATTGGCTGTTTAGGATAAATCCCTCATTTCTCTGCAGATATAGTGGAAAATGGAAAAACAAAAAAACTATCGTCGTTTTTATTAGGAAATGGAATATTTCACATAATATGTGAAAGTACAGCTGCAGATAATTACTAATTTTAAACGTTTTTGAAAATTGAAACGTATAGAAAGAGTATTAACTCATCTGAAATACATATGATTCTCAGGCGTACGTTGTATATGCCATTCAAATTTGAAAGAGTGGCAAAGAATTTTTATATTGTAAAGATAGAAGCTATAAAGCTGTAAAGATTGTAAGAAGGATAAAAGCCAAAATAGAAGAGTAAACAGTATATATATTATAAATGATATAAATAAGAATACAGGAAGGACAGTCTAATACTGCAATTGGGAAATTGTCCCCAATTTGATATCACATGAAAAAACCTCTTGTATACTCTACGTGATCAGATTATTAAACATGTTCGAACCAATGACAATTACTGTTGTGAGTAATCGTATCCATTTGGTCACCAGTAATTCATATTTTTTTGAAGAACATTAAATAGTTTTAGAGTTCAACAAATAATTTAAAAATAATTTAACATTTTAACATTAAAACTTGGTCTCTAGATCGTGTTTTTGTGACAGATTAGCTAAGAACAGTATTTCGAGCGTCCTTCAGGTGTCTAACACCGAAGTAAGGGCCAGTTTACTGGGAAAAATTCTCCTGGAAAGCATATA
This sequence comes from Centruroides sculpturatus, assembly GCF_000671375.1. Lineage (NCBI taxonomy): Eukaryota > Metazoa > Arthropoda > Arachnida > Scorpiones > Buthidae > Centruroides > Centruroides sculpturatus. Next base: position 142,778 of record NW_019385253.1, on the reverse strand, counting down.
ACTTAACAAATCGACCATTTGTTGAGCATCCAACTAAACAAAACAAATCCAATAAAAAAAAACAATAATAAGTATATATTTATATGCATTCTAGCATGATTCAAAAATCATTTTCATGTTATATTTATATAACTGAAGAGATTTTTCTGCGATATTTCCTGTTACTGCATTTGAACTCGTTGTATCAAGAAATGGAATTGAAAATTTGAAGCAAAGTTAATTGACAATGAATTAACATATTAAATATATAATACTCTATGTTGATGTAATTCATAACAAGAATAATAAATCACACCAATAAATTAATGAGATCCGATATGAGATTCACAGAAAAATGTACATTATTAAATACACTATTTTATAAAATTTAAACGAATATTACACAACATTTTAGACTCACCACTAAACGATAATCCAATTGTGTCACTAAAATCTCTGTGGCAGAAACTTATAAACATGCACCAAGCTTGTTTTGAATAACCAGATAGAAGGAACGTGTATTCGAAAGAGTCATCTATAGATTCGTTTAAATAATAACCAGGATTATTTCGGTTTTCTACGAGAGTAATTTTCTCCACATTGAGTCTTATTCCTTTAGGTGCATCTACCATGCTAAAGTCTAAATTTCTGAAGACTTTGTCTGCAACTTTCATATGATATAACATCTCTGCGATAATTGTTCCACGATCTTTATTAAAATCGTCTACGAAAGTATGGTCTGCCATAATCTCTATACTGCACATTAACATGTTTCTAAAAAACAATGGGAATTTTTATTTTAGTACCATCTTAATTGTTAAAATTACAAACTAGTCCTTATTAATCCATGAAGATTAGATTAATAAAACTCACCGTTTTTTAAATGTAGAGTTTTTTTTCAAAATCAGATCTCCAAGTTTCTTTACGATTAGATAAATTTCTATACAATTTATATCTCCGCTTGAAATGAGATCGATATCCTTTCATTTTTTTGATTTGTACAGATGTGATATCAACGTCTTTATAAATTATCAATTTATCTTTAAAGGTTTCGTCTCTTAAATACGTAAACGCATTTTCTGTATAAAAAGTATTGTATTTTAATTGAATTTTGCCAATAAATCCATTTCTGTGCAGATAACCATTTGCAAAAGACTGTGGCTCTCCCGAAACGATTCCCTTGTATATGGAAGAGCCTTCGATGTTTTTAGGATATAATTTGATAATTTCGTCTCCAACTATAAAGACTTTGGCATTCGGAGATATTATTGAATTATCTTCTTGCAAAATCAATTCAAAATTCTTTCTGAATGCCCGAAACTTCAGAGTAAATGGCAACTTCCTCCTTATATGTTCTGCTATCTTACACTTATTGAATTTCGCTTTAAAGTCTATTATGTCGTAATCTCTGAACTGTTGTAATTTTTGATAATTTAGTGCTTTAGGAAATAAAAGAAAACTAAAAAAAATATTCAGCAAGAACGTCAAAATGTTCATTTCAATAAAATATTGCATTATTAAATTTTATTTGTTTCGAAATAATTCCTTCATCTACGGTTGATTTATTTATTGTTGAGACAATATATTTACGTTTGTGAATTTTTTGTCTCTTTAATCCTTTTGGTAGACTATCTCACAGCAAAGGTTAATAAATTCTTTTATTAGTTTTCACATATGCATTTCGAACCGGTATAATATTTCCGGTTCCTCTTCAGTGTTCTACAATTATAAAAATTAAATTGATATAATTTAAAAAACTAACAAAGTAATTTGCCAAGTAACATAACATAAACACATCACAAATACCTCTAAGGGTTTTACACATTTCCTNACGTTTGAAATTAAAATTTATTAACAACAAAATATATTTAATGAAGAAATTAATTCTTAAATTACTTTCTTAATTAAAATATATGAAAAAAATAAAATAAAGTAAAATATATTTTTAAATTATTCCCGAATAACATCCTGTTATTTACAAAAATTCAAAATTTCCTAAAATTGAGTCATTGATTCGTACTGTTAAATAATTCATTATGAAGTAATTTCACATTATTTTTTTATAATTTATTTTATTTCTTTTAATAAAGTACACAATAACCTTTGTAATTAGGCCTTCGATACTTTCGACATATTACTCGGATATTACTGACTGTAAAGAATTTCAAAAGCATTTATAAAAATGCAGTAATTTATTTATAATGAGAAATACTACTCGAAATAGTTTTAAACTATGGTTTTAAAGGTATATTTCGTGTTTAATAATGCATTTAATTTTTTTAAAATTGTGTTCAGAACCACTGCTTTATTTTTTATTGCTATGAATTCTTCTGGTCACGCTACTATAGACCGTAAATTTACAATAGCGAGACCAGACAAATGTATAGAATCTATTCTGAATGTTCAGTATTTTTAAATAAAACATCGTTTATTTCAATTGTCTCGAAGAACATTTTACATAGAAATTTCAATATTTATACGTAGAAGATATAATAAAAGAAGAATCAAATGTTAAAGTTTTTATATAAATAAGTATGCCAGTAATACTGCAAAGTTTCAAATTAAATTTTCATTTGTTTATATAGCCAATTGAACCGTAATCACCTTACTTTGTAGAAATGTAATGGGTGGTTTTTCGATGACAATCCTCGCAATCCTGATAGTATTGTTTAAATCACTTATTACTTTTTATCGTAGACCGACACGCAGGAAGCTGCCAAATTCTCATTGTTACATGAAATAGTAAGCTCATAGTATCTTCACTAAAGAATTTCGAAGAATCTCAGATCGAATCAGATTGATGTACTAAGGTAATACAATACTTGAGTGACTTCACAAAGAAATCTGTATCGCATGAACTTTCTATGGGAATGTGTTCCATATTTAGTTGTTATACACTATAAGATAACGCGAAAAACTTCGCGATTATTTTTATGAGATGTGAACCCATCAGTGTTAGGTTTTATGCACTTTTCCATTAGTCGCATTCCATTAGTGGTATTGTTAAATTAATTCGGCTTCTCGACGCTCTTCTTACCCCTATAAACAACGTTTTACCCTTATTCCTCGTTGACTCCGTCATTCCAATAACAGGAAATGCAGTCTATTAAGGCAGCGAGAACACACCCACCCGTAAAAATTTGAAAGGCGGCCTTCGGGGCAGTTGGAACAAGCTTCAATCGCTGTGGCCATTCGGCTGTTTCCTCCTTCACTTTTTATAATCTATAATTGTTCACTGTATTGTTCATAGTTGGGTATAATTTAAAATATTTTAAATAAAATTTTCCTCCTTGGATAGTGGTCAGGTGACATTTACTCACTGACATTATCGTAACTTCGAAGTTATATTACCTATTTACTTTTGTCTACAACTAATATTAAAACAGGCAGATCAAATAATACTAATGATTAATGTCATTTTAATATGCACCTTTCTTGAAAAGTGATTTTAATTTCAAATATTATTGTTTTTTTTTGTACTGAGACCTTGAGTAAGTATTTGACAAACTTGTTTTTCGATTCAACTTTAAAACTTGTTTAACACCAACCAAACATTACGTAGTCTTAAAGGTAAATAATAAAGGTAAGTTCTCGATTAATTTTATACATTTTCACCTTAAATATTCGAAGATTTATACCTGGATAATATATTATATGCAATTATTTAATTAATTTCGATAATTTCAATATGATTAAAATTTATTTTGATTTGGTACGATAAGATACAGTATCCCAAGACATGAATGCTGGATGCCCCAAAAAACATTCCATGCAAAACTAGATTTTATTTAGGTATTAAGCTGTGTACACACAGACACTTCTTGCGTCACGTTACGTATCTCGTTACGGAGATACGTAGCGTGACACAAGAAGTGTTCGATTCTGACGGTGTAACTATGTTTGCACCGTCACAATCGAACGTGGCCGTCATCAAATTAGAAGTGTGCTAAAAAAATGAACGAGTGAATAGATCTGAATATAAATGAACACATAAACAGTCTCAAGCTTTGTGTGTAATAATCACACATTTAATTTATTAAAGATAGATTTATATTATCGTGCCAGACACTACGCTTACGGCTGACGATCAGTTACGTACGCTCTCACTATCAGGTAATGCGTGGTAAAGCAATAGAATTACGTAACACTATGAAAAAAATTAACGTGTATAGTCAGCACAGTAGCTATTTTTATATAAAAAAAAACCTTAAACTGACGTAAGGCTGCTTAAAAAAACACAACATTCAGCATATTTTTAAAAAGAATTTAAATAATTTCAACACAATGGAAATTAAATACACGCAGTAGAATTATAAGGAAAACTTGCAAAATAAGAAAAATATAAAATAATCACCGGAGAAAAGCAATTTTAAAGATAAAGAATAAATGCAATTATAACTAGAAATAATTCTTTCTTTCGGAATTAATGACGAATCGGTGTTATAAAAAATAATATCGGTTTCACTTTAAAAAGTGATGAAAATGCCATAAAATGAAAATATGACAATTTGAATGACACGTAATATGAAAAAAGTCACAATATAAAATGACGTAAATAAAAAAGTGACAACAAGAAATAGCCTAAAATAAACAATTGACTTTTATTTCGTATAAAATGTCATTTATTAAATAACATTTCTTTCCTATTGACTAAAAAATGGCGCATTTTCTGTGTTATATACCGAAAACATTGTTACTATTCATTCGTTTTAAGCATGAATTTATTTAATAAATGAAGGTCACATAATATGAAACTTTCTTTAACGAATGTGGTCATTATTTAAGTAAAACGTTATATAAGTACTGTAAGAATAGACAATAGATGAGTTCGTGTTCCGAATATTAAATACATTACAAAATTGTACAATAAAAAAGTAATTGAAAGTACATATTTTATTTAGAATTTTTTATATACAATTAATTTTAAATTAATTAATTTAATACAAAATTTATTCTGCAATAAACTAAGACAGTGGCGTTTTTTTACACTATGACTAACGAAACTGGTTTTGTAAGACTGTGCGCGGTATTCTTAACGATACGAGATGCATATCAGCAAACCTGTTACTCCACATCCTGGAAGGATACAGATAAACATATTCGTCTGAATATAGATTAGTTATGCCCTAAGCTATAACGTAAAACAGGTTATTTCCTTTCAACAAATAGTGATGTATTTAAAAATAAAAGGACCGAGTGGGTTTCCAAGCTGCAACTTATTTAGCAGTCATTATATCTGGCGCTAGAGTCGCTATTTAGGCTAAAACAAGTTGCATTATTCATTTGTTTAGTAAATATTTTTTCCATTTTTAAGCATTTTTATAACTTTTAATACCAGAAAAAGTAACAACAGCATGATGAATAATTGTTTTGTGTCTGGGTGAAAGTTCTCCTACTGCAAATCTGGTGAGAAGTGCGATATTTTTACACCACTTCACGTGTGTCTTCTTAACAAATAGGTGTATTTGCATTGTTCTATACTTATTTCATTGTATATCTATTTAAAAAAATCCATAGCTTATTCTGTAATGCATTTAAGCACCCATAGAAATTTAACTCAGATAAAATAATTTNACCTGTTACTCCACATCCTTGAAGGATACAGATAAACATATTCGTCTGAATATAGATTAGTTATGCTCTAAGCTATAACGTAAAACAGGTTATTTCCTTTTAACAAATAGTGATGCATTTAAAGATAAAAGGACCTAGTTAGTTTCCAAGCTGCAACTTATTTAGGAGTCATCTATGTGGAGTTAATATGCCAGATTGCCGATATCTGGCGCTCGAGTCGTTATGTAGGCTCAAAGAAGTTTCATTATTCATTTGTTTACTAGATAATTTTTCTATTTTCAAGCATTTTTATAACTTTTTATTACCAGAAAAAAAAACAGCAGCGTGCTGAATAATTGTTTTGTGTCTGGGTGTAGGTCTTGCTACTGTAAATCCGGTGAGAAGTGCATTATTTTTACACAACTTCACGTGTATCTGCTTAACGAATAGGTGCGTTTGCATTTTTCTTTACTTATTTCATTGTATATCTATTTAAAAAAAACCATAGCTTATCCTGTAATGCATTTAAGCACCCATAGAAATTTAACTCAGATAAAATAATTTATTAATTTTAACAGTGCATAATATATAAAATTTTATTTGATTCAATAATGAAAAACAGTTTTGGGATGTCATACACCTTTGTATTTTACTATAAGATAACGCGAATAACTTCGCGATTATTTTTATGAGATGTGAACCCATCAGTGTTGGGTTTTATGCACTCTTCCATTAGTCGCATTCCATTAGTGGTATTGTTAAATTAATTCGGCTTCTCGACGCCCTTCTTACCCCTATAAACAACGTTTTACCCTTATTCCTCGTTGACTCCGTCATGCCAATAACAGGAAATGCAGTCTATTAAGGCAGCGAGAAGACACCCACCCGTAAAAATTTGAAAGGCGGCCTTCGGGGCAGTTGGAACAAGCTTCAATCGCTGTGGCCATTCGGCTGTTTCCTCCTTCACTTTTTATAATCTATAATTGTTCACTGTATTGTTCATAGTTGGGTATAATTTAAAATATTTTAAATAAAATTTTCCTCCTTGGATAGTGGTCAGGTGACATTTACTCACTGACATTATCGTAACTTCGAAGTTATATTACCTATTTACTTTTGTCTACAACTAATATTAAAACAGGCAGATCAAATAATACTAATGATTAATGTCATTTTAATATGCACCTTTCTTGAAAAGTGATTTTAATTTCAAATATTATTGTTTTTTTTTGTACTGAGACCTTGAGTAAGTATTTGACAAACTTGTTTTTCGATTCAACTTTAAAACTTGTTTAACACCAACCAAACATTACGTAGTCTTAAAGGTAAATAATAAAGGTAAGTTCTCGATTAATTTTATACATTTTCACCTTAAATATTCGAAGATTTATACCTGGATAATATATTATATGCAATTATTTAATTAATTTCGATAATTTCAATATGATTAAAATTTATTTTGATTTGGTACGATAAGATACAGTATCCCAAGACATGAATGCTGGATGCCCCAAAAAACATTCCATGCAAAACTAGATTTTATTTAGGTATTAAGCTGTGTACACACAGACACTTCTTGCGTCACGTTACGTATCTCGTTACGGAGATACGTAGCGTGACACAAGAAGTGTTCGATTCTGACGGTGTAACTATGTTTGCACCGTCACAATCGAACGTGGCCGTCATCAAATTAGAAGTGTGCTAAAAAAATGAACGAGTGAATAGATCTGATTATGAATGAACACATAAACAGTCTCAAGCTTTGTGTGTAATAATCACACATTTAATTTATTAAAGATAGATTTATATTATCGTGCCAGACACTACGCTTACGGCTGACGATCAGTTACGTACGCTCTCACTATCAGGTAATGCGTGGTAAAGCAATAGAATTACGTAACACTATGAAAAAAATTAACGTGTATAGTCAGCACAGTAGCTATTTTTATATAAAAAAAACTTAAACTGACGTAAGGCTGCTTAAAAAAACACAACATTCAGCATATTTTTAAAAAGAATTTAAATAATTTCAACACAATGGAAATTAAATACACGCAGTAGAATTATAAGGAAAACTTGCAAAATAAGAAAAATATAAAATAATCACCGGAGAAAAGCAATTTTAAAGATAAATAATAAATGCAATTTTAACTATGAATAATTTTTTCTTTCGGAATTAATGACTAATCGGTGTTGTAAAAAATAATATCGGTTTTACTTTAAAAAGTGATGAAAATGCCATAAAATGAAAATATGACAATTTGAATGACACGTAATATGAAAAAAGTCACAATATAAAATGACGTAAATAAAAAAGTGACAACAAGAAATAGCCTAAAATAAACAATTGACTTTTATTTCGTATAAAATGTCATTTATTAAATAACATTTCTTTCCTATTGACTAAAAAATGGCGCATTTTCTGTGTTATATACCGAAAACATTGTTACTATTCATTCGTTTTAAGCATGAATTTATTTAATAAATGAAGGTCACATAATATGAAACTTTCTTTAACGAATGTGGTCATTATTTAAGTAAAACGTTATATAAGTACTGTAAGAATAGACAATAGATGAGTTCGTGTTCCGAATATTAAATACATTACAAAATTGTACAATCAAAAAGTAATTGAAAGTACATGTTTTATTTGGAATTTTTTTATATACAATAAGTTTTAAATTAATTAATTTAATACAAAATTTATTCTGCAATAAACTAAGACAGTGGCGTTTTTTTACACTATAACTAACGAAACTGGCTTTGAAAGACTGCGCGGTTTTCTTAACGATACGAGATGCATATCAGCAAACCTGTTACTCCACATCCTTGAAGGATACAGATAAACATATTCGTCTGAATATAGATTAGTTATTCTCTAAGCTATAACGTAAAACAGGTTATTTCCTTTTAACAAATAGTGATGCATTTAAAGATAAAAGGACCTAGTGAGTTTCCAAGCTGCAACTTATTTAGGAGTCATCTATGTGGAGTTAATATGCCAGATTGCCGATATCTGGCGCTCGAGTCGTTATGTAGGCTCAAAGGAGTTTCATTATTTATTTGTTTACTAGATAATTTTTCTATTTTCAAGCATTTTTATAACTTTTTATTACCAGAAAAAAAACAGCAGAGTGCTGAATAATTGTTTTGTGTCTGGGTGTAGGTCTTGCTACTGTAAATCCGGTGAGAAGTGCATTATTTTTACACAACTTCACGTGTATCTGCTTAACGAATAGGTGCGTTTGCATTTTTCTTTACTTATTTCATTGTATATCTATTTAAAAAAAACCATAGCTTATCCTGTAATGNAAGTAGTTCGGCTGCTCATCCACTATTGGTCCAGACTCTATCAATCTTGTTGCGAAACGACGTTATAGGAGGTACTTTATACGAAAGTTTCTACAATTTTTTCGCTACGTTACAGGAATTGTCGTTATAGGAACGTACGTTATAGGGGGGTCGACTGTACTTTTGTTATCCTTATAAAAATTGCATATATTGCAAGTAATTAACGAATATTTTTACATTTATAGGTTTAATGAGAATAATAACAGTTGGATTTTCAAGTAGAAGACAATCCAATTTAAATACCGAAAAGTGGAATTTTTACAGAGACGAATTAGGTAGAATACTGAGCTACAGAATAACAAAATTTATTGTTATTATCGGTTTTATTATATTTATATCGTTCGGAATATATTTCACGAAGTACATAAAATACGATTTAATATATTCTAACTTATTTCATCAAAATTCTTATGCTATCAATTTTGTCGACGATAATTTCAAGTACTTTTCTCAATACAGAGATAGAATACAAGTTGTTATCAATGCACCGGTAGACTATTCGAATCCAAAAGTACAACAGCAAATTGAAAATTTGATAGTTGATTTAGAAAATGTTCCCGGTATGAGTCGATATAACCTGACTGAATCATGGTTAAGAGTTTTTATAAAATCTGCTAAAAATCCGTTTTCTTGGATCTTGTTAAGGGAATACAATATGAGCCATCCTGAGCACTTCGTGAAAGCTATCCATGATGTATTCTTCAAATTCAACTTCGCTAAACGTTTCAAGAACGATATTGTATTCGATAAAGACAAGAAAACAATCATTTCTTCTAGATTTTTTGTAAATTCTAAGACGATCGATAGTTTCGCTAAACAAATTGAACTTCTTAATCATTTACATGATGTGATCGATTCATCTGGTTTGAATGTGATTATTTACTGTTACGAATTCTTAGCTGTTGATTCATTTGTAAACATTCTCCCATACATAATTCAATGTGTTTTTGCGAGTTGCCTGATAGTAATAGTAATATTTTTCTTATTTATTCCAAACTTGCACTGTGTAATTTGCGTTAGCTTCAGTGTTGCGTCAGTTGTCACATCGACAATTACCTACGCTTCTGCCTGGGGAGTAACTATTAATGCACCTCTTTTGCTTACGTTAACTCTTCTTGCAGGATTTTCTGTTGACTACGTATCTCATATATCATGCGCTTTTGTATGTAGTAAAGCGGATACACCGGAAGAGAAAATGAAACATGCCTTACAAATTGCTGGTCATCCTATTATTCAAGCTACAGGTTCGACAATTTTAGGAATTTCGTCTGCACTTATTAGTCCTCATCGTATATTTCACGACATTTTTAAGATTGTGTTTTTGACAGCACTATTTGCTTCATTTCATGCACTATTTTTATTACCTGTTCTGCTTAACATTTGGGATAATATTGTTTTAATTATCAGAAAGAAGAAAAATAGTAGAGAAGAACAGCAACTGTCTAACACATCAAATGTAATATCACAGTTGTTAAACAACACAGATCGAATTAGTAATAATATGTAATATAACTCAGATTGCTTTTACTTACTTATTCTGTCATCATTAAAATTTTAAAGGTATTTTTATTCTTTTATGTTTTTGTTACATTCTAGCGAATGATCCTTCTTAAAGTATTCCCTATTCAACAATTTTCAGAGCTATTTCACAGTCTGAATTAAACCGAATTTGGTATGATAATATTTCAGTGTACGTTGACAATTTTGTAAATAATAATTATCACCATGGTTGTCCTGTCTAGACTTTTGTTTTATTACTACGACTGATATTTAAAAAATTGTGACACTGGGCCCCTTGCTAGGAATCGAAGTTTGTTGATTATGTTTTTATACCTAAACTTATAATAATCATAAATTAAAATTGTGATTTGTGCTAACGTGTAGCGAATTTATGTGGATTTGCATGAGATAATGCAACATATACTATGTGCGATATTCTTCTGATGTATTCTATCCTGTATTTCAGAAGGCACTAACATATGTTTTACATGCCATCTTCAGAATCTTTAATGAAGAAAGATAATTGCAATTTTACAAATATTTCTCTTTTGTATTTCACTGCATTTTTAAACTTTCTGATTCAGATCCTTTTTTAACATAAGGGTGAATCATAGAAAATAATTTTACAATAACACATACAACTTGAATGTATTATTATAAATACAGTAAACCTCGTGTTTCCAACGTCTCGCTTTTCGAACAATTAGGTTTTACGAACGAGCTACTCAACACAGCCAGCCACAGATGGTGAAGTTCCTATATTTTCTATGTTGATTTAATGCTCGACCAATCAACGTCAGAACTACCGATTCAGAAGTTAGTGGCGATGAGATCGCTTAGTCTCATTAGAGGAATCAACGATGACGTTACTATTTTAATTATATTTCAATGCTCATACGGGAAAGATACTATTATCGTTTATCGGTTTGCGCTGCAGTTGAGTTTAAATTAACCACTTTATCACTGATTAAAAAAAACTGACGTTCAAACCCACGACGGATCTTGCTTTATATACCCCCACCAATGGGTAGTCAAACTCATACAAAAAAGGTTTCGAATGGTCCACAATCTTCCAGAACATTCCACAACAGTCGATAGTGTTCTGGAATGTTCCACAATGGTCAGGAATTGCCCGGTATGTTCCCGAACGTTCCAGAACATCCCGGAATAGGGTGCAATGTTGTGGAATGCTCTCGAATACGCTCGAATGTTCTGGACTATTCTAGAAATTTCTAGAGGGCGAAACTTCCAGTCCTCATATGTTCAACAGCACGCTCTTCAGGTAAAAACGGGAATCTTCTTCATGGATAAGGGATAGAGGGCTACCATACCATATAACTCCCTTGATCGTACCGGGACTCGTTTTTGAGCTTTAGCAACACGCACATTGTACACTTACCTTTATTATATATAAGGGAGATCGGGGCAAGATCGGCATGTTAAGCTTTACTTAAATTTTGTGTAATAAATACTGCTGTAAACTGAAAAAAANAAGCACCCATAGAAATTTAACTCAGATAAAATAATTTATTAATTTTAACAGTGCATAATATATAAAATTTTATTTGATTCAATAATGAAAAACAGTTTTGGGATGTCATACACCTTTGTATTTTTTACGTATTAAGTCTCAGTTCTTATGAAATACACATTGTGTCTACATATTTCAGAATTTTATATGATATTTTGCACCACTATAAGTAAAATATTAATACAGATTTATGGATCGCCTAATATCTTTATTTGTTAATATATAGGTCAACATATATATGTATTTTCTTTGCCTGTCATCTATGTGACAATGTCATATTTCTATTCTGCTGTCTGCAAGGCATATCTCTTCATTCGTAGACTACCTAGAAGGGCGGTAAAATCGCCCTTTTTATCGTACTTTTTGACCAATAGCAATCGTCGATTCAACTCTGCTGACAGGTTGTGTGGGGACTTACAGAAGGGTAAATAATCAGATCTTTTCACAAACAGAAAAAATAAACTCTTGGGGAAAAAAGTTGATTTCCTTCATTCTCGTAAAAAGTGTCGAATGTCTTTCTTTTTAGTAAACAATTAGGAAAAAAATAACTAAATATATTTCCCACGCTAATTATGATAAAATCTCGTATCTCACAATCGTAAGTTCAGAAAGATTATTAAGGATAGCTAAATGACAATGGATTAGGCCAGGCATTCTAAACCTCGATAAAACCCTATGGTGTTTACAACACACTGCGAATTCTTTCCAGTACCTCTACAGTGGTAGTATGACATAGTAATTATTCAGCCATTCGAAAATGTAAATAATTTTTAGAATTTCTATTGATGCAAACTGTTTATAATTAGATTAATTTAACAATAAATCAATATTGCTTATAAAATAATGATACCGTTTTTTACAGATCTAATTTTCGGATAATTTACCATTAATTAAAGCATCACTTTCCATTATGGCTATATGTAAGAGTAGAAATTGCAATGTTATCTATGTCAAATTATCGGAAATTTTCCGTCGTTTTGGGTATCGAGTCGCAAAATATCCGTTATGGTTCATATTTGTGCCTATCTTCGTTACAATCATCTCAACAGCTGGCTTTTTTCGTTTGAAATTAACTACAAATGTCCATTATTTGTTCTTTAATTCTGACAGTAGAATCGTGCAGGCAAAATCCGTAATCGACAATTTGTATCCAGAAAATTACACAAATTATGATATTCTACGATCAACCGAATTTGAAAAATATGGAGCTGTAATTGCAACTGCAAAAAGTGGACAATCTATGTTTTTAAACAGTACTTTTGAAGAATTAGATGTCTTAGATCAAGAAATACGCAATATGACAATACAGTGGAATGGTAGAAGTTTAAAATTCGCTGATATTTGTTGTAAATTCGACGGACAATGTATTCAAAATGATATATTGAAGATGAAGAGCAGAATAGTGGATTTCAAAAAAGGAAATTTCAAAATAAGGTATGAATTAATTATGTAATTCAATTCAGTTATAAGATTACTGTATTCAAATAAGCGGGAGCGTTGTACAATAAATATCTTTCTTAATAAAAATATTATGTTGAAGAAAGATGCCATTGTAACACATTGAAAAACTGCTAAAAGTATGCCTTTCTAGTCGATATTTGCATTTATTACCGTGTAAAAAGTCCATAAATTTCCACATTACTGTTGAGAGAGTGAAGGAATCGACTGCTACAGTATTCAATGAGTGGTCTTATACATACGGCAATTGTGTTCCATTGTCATTTCGCTCTCAGTTATTGTGGTTATGCAATATAATAACTAAAATGTTTATTACTAAACTTTAAATCCAGACTAAATTGAATAGAAATCTTTCTTTTATTATAAGTTTTCGTTTAAATTAAGAAACTAGTATATTAGGTTTTGAAAATTTTGAATATATTATTAAATATATTGTTATATTTCAGATATCCAATTGATATAAATTCGAAATCCTCAAAACTTGAAATTTCTGCTATAAATTTAGGTGGTGTCACAACAGATAAAGATAATGTTGTCAAAGACTTCAAAGCGGTGCGACTGCTGTATTTTATTGATAGCGGCAATTATACGAAATACGAAATTGCTTCATTGTGGGAGGAAAATTTCTTAAAATTAATAAATAAATTGGAATTCGAAACAATAAAAATTTCAGTACTTTCTGGGAATAGCATCGAAGAAGAATTCAATACTTTAACCGTGAATAATTTACCAAGTATAATTATTTCACAGTTTATTGTGTGTTCCTTTGCTGTCCTAACTTGCATGACTACCGACTGCGTAAGTAGCAAACCATGGATTGGTGTGGCCGGATATTTATCATCCATTTTAGGTGCTGCTACTGCGTTTGGATTGCTGTTGCTATTTGGTATGGAGTACGTAGACATGAATACGCTCGTTCCTTTAGTCGTTCTAGGTTTGATATTGTTAATCACAATAGTTTTTAATGAAAATTGTTTTAATTTCCGTTTGGTATTCTACATATTACGACGTTTTCATTTTAGGTGTTGGAATAGACGATTCCTTTGTCATGTTGTCAGCTTTTAAGAAAACTAATCCAGAAGATTGTATAGAGAAACGAATGGCTGACACATATTCAGAAGCTGCCACTTCAGTCACCATAACTACACTGACAAATGTGACATCATCATTTATTGGTCTTACACTACCGTATTCAGTATCTAGAATAATCTGTGTCTATTTGGCATTTAGTTTTGTATTTTCTTATCTATATCAGCTAATGTTTTTTGGAGGATGTCTGGTGTTAAGCGGCTACAGAGAAAGTAGAAATCTGCATGCTTTATACTGTGCACCTGTGAACTGGAATCAGACGTCAGGTAAATGTGTTTGCATTAAATTACTTTTATAAAATTAAATAACACATTTTATTTAAATTATTATCATATAATACGGACAGCCCATAGTATCGAGAAATAGATTTTAAATATAAACAAATAGTGTTGTTTGCGCAGTGGCATATTTATAATTTTCAAATTATATGCAGCTTTTAATGTAGACTGAATATGATCTAAGAATCTTGTAGTTTTAATTCATTGTTATTCATTTACATTAAAATTACTATACAGTACTTACATATTCTTGTATAATTGACGTTCTTCCTATATGCACAATTATACTAAAGTAATGAAAATGAATGTTTTGGTATGAAGAATTGAAATATCAGTGCTGCGGCTGATGCGAAGAGGTTGGACAAAAGCAATCACTCGAATAATACCTTATGAAACAGGTATATACACATATGTAGGTCTGGTTTTACCTTATTTTTGGTGCCGCCATTTTGGGTCTTTTTGGATTGGGCATGTTTTAAACTAACTTGTATGGGCAGTTAGTTTTATACGATACTAGCTGCAAGGACCCGCTTCGCTGGGTTTTTATTTGTGGGCAAAAAGTATTTTTTATTTATTTATTTAGACATACTAGGCAGAGCCCATGATGCGGAGTATACAATAATTCGTTACATGTACATTATACAAAAAAATATCATCATCCATCCATTATTACAGAGAAAATTAACATATACATAAATCAAAATAAAAATTATACAAGTATTATTATAAACATCAAAAATAAATATCTGAAAATAAATATCTGAAAGCCAAATATCCAAATATAAACATATAACATAATAACAAAAAATCATCATGGGGAGAACTATCCAACCAAAAACATCATTATATAAAGAAAAAAACATTAATTACACCGACCTATAAAAGAAAAAGGATTCAATTATCTTATCCAAAATGTGGATAGTCTCCCAACACTTCTTAGCCACAAGCACACTTTTAAAGAAAAAACAAATGCCACCTTTCGGCAAAAACGAATACTCGGATATGCAAAATAAACAACGATGTACGTCACTCCGTACAAGGGATCACTAAAACAAAATAAAAAATCAACAGAGATTACCTAAAAAATAATTTAATCTTTTGAACAAAATTAATTAAATCGAAATTACTTATATTAGTAATAAGTTCCAAAAAATTCTCCAACGGAATAATAGAAGTTCTAAACACACTTTCCCGAATTTTCTCTAACTTAGAGCATTTAGCAATCACGTGAAAAGCATCCAATAGCTGATCATTCTTACAATACATGCAAATTTCTCTGCGATAATTCTGTAAAAAATTAAGTGAATTACATCTGATTTGCATTACTGTGGCACCAATATTAAAAGAAAAATTATTATTATAAAGCGAACAGTCAAAAAAAAATTTATTTAAGTGCTTGTACCAATCATTATAAGAGCTTGCATTAACTCGTTCATTCAAATCTATAATAAAATTATCAAAATAATTTAATTTCAAAATAGAACAACTATCAGGCAAAAAGTAACGATAGTGAAGATTAAGATAATTACATTATAGTCAATCTTACCCGTTTTCACAGAATGCAAGAATTAGATCCCCCGTTTCCAGTCTAATTAGAGACATGGTCCCGATTCTATTTCTGAACGTCTCCTGTTCACGTCAAGTCAAACGAACTATTTTTAACGTTTTTGGAACGTTTACAATCGTTCTATAATCGAACCAATATTCGAATTTTATGTTCGAATTTAATTCGAACATAAAATTCTATAAAGTTCTATAATCGAACCAATATTCGAATTTTATGTTCGAATTTAATTCGAACAAATTCGAAAAATTCGAACAAAACATTCGAAATAGAAAGCCACTTTAAACCACTTTCAGCCTCATATCTCCCGCACCTTATAGCTATCGAGACGCAACCACCCCTATGCACGAATGGAGACTTGGGGTTACCACCACATACAAACACCATTCATGTGCGATGTGTAGTTTTGGCGAAAAAGTGAAATATAGGGACATACATGTCCATTTATNTGAATTTCATCTGTGATTTCATTTACGTTTAAGTATAATAGGTCTACTATTTTTACAAGTGTATGTTGATCCAGCCTACTTACCTTTTATATTTTGTACAACAATTAGTATGTTTACTGTAGAATTTTAGTATTTTGTTGTAATATATGTTTCATTTACGTAATAAATGCGAAATTACTTCATTATTGTAATGTTTGTTTAATTTTATGTATTTTATGTTTTATTGTTAATTAACTCTTCAGGAGTGTTTTGTTTGTGATTCATATTTAAAGCAACCGCATGACTATTATACGCGAGTTTTTGCAAATATGTACAACTGGCAAGTCTTAAGACCTGACGAAAGTGACATTTTAAAATATTACCTGTGATATTCGAAGTCAAAATTTGTTATATAAATTCTATGTGCAGAAATCCGTTAGTAAGTTTAAATTAATCGCACCTCCATTAAACATCATCTTTTTAAAATACAATCTGTTCCGAAATGATAGAATCACTGTAAAAAATGATGGCATTAATAAAATAATATGAAGTACAGTGCAGAACTTCATAATTAATAATTAAGCAGTCATCTTTCGGCCTGATTAGTTTAAATCGTTTCCAATTTCTGTCATTTTGTCACATAAACAATCATTTTTCTTTTTTGTACTTGTTTCTAAAGAATATTACAAAACAATAATAGAGAAATTAATTATTGATTTATAATGATATCGTGTAAAAATTATATTATCAAACATAGTAATAAAATAAAAATACAAATGAATTTTGACAATGTTCTGTAATATTGTAATATTACATTATTCACAATGTTAATAAAATATTAATTGAAAGTCTTCTCGTTTCTTAAAAATAATAGTATTGTC
Organism: Centruroides sculpturatus; assembly: GCF_000671375.1. Lineage (NCBI taxonomy): Eukaryota > Metazoa > Arthropoda > Arachnida > Scorpiones > Buthidae > Centruroides > Centruroides sculpturatus. The sequence goes on along the minus strand of NW_019385253.1, from coordinate 125,166 downwards.
AAAACTTATTAATCAGTAGATATATCTCTGGTATCTATTTGATATATATGAATTAGCAAGAACGATTCACGAAATTATTACTGTTATACGAAGGTTAAATATATTTCTCATATACCTTCGGAATAAGCAACACAATTCGACTCTTAATGACTATCTTCTTAAAATGTCAGCTTTCTTCAACGAAAATGAATAGTTTTGGTCTATGTAGATACTTCTAGAAAAGAAACGATTGCTTAATTGAAACACAATAGCATTGTCTGCACTGATAATATTGATAAATAAACGTAATGCCTCTCGCTATGCATTGAGATCAGCAATGGCGATGGATTATTACGATACATGTGTTCTGTATTGTAATGTCATAACTCCTCAATTCTCAATCTACTCTTTTTATAATATATAAGCTAATAAAACAAAAATATTTACTTAATTACATTAAGTTGAATGCAAAATGATCCATTACTGAGAATTTCATAATTTTAAAGTTTTATTCTATTTCACTTTTGGATACAACTGGTTTTATACCGTCCGAATTAAATAATACACTTGTTTGATTTAATTTTAAATATACAGCTTGCTTATGATTTCATTTTTCAAATATACATATATTCATTTTTCAAATATACATATATCGTCTATATATACATATAGTGTTACTGTAGCTATTTCATTTTAATAAACGCATTGCAGGAGCTCATTAACTCTTTTTTCACCTACTTTTCTTCTACACTTTCTTACTTCCCCTTTAATCCTACACTACTTACCCCTTTCTAATTTTATTTTCTCACTAGGCAATTACAACGAGTAGTCCTAGTTTTCCGCTCCTATTCTGCAAAAGGTATATCCTGTCAACATCATATTAAATCTAAATTATATAATAATGAATGTATTCCTATATGAATAAGTGTAATTACAGTCAAATTTTATAAAATATACATCGTTAAGATAATATCTTTAATTGGAAATAATTACACGAAAAAATAAAGTAATAACTATTAGTTTTTTCATCCATTAACGGAATTACAATTTATTCTCCAATTATTTTCAGTAATTGTTCATTATTACATACATTTAAATTGATGTGATTTGATAAACCTATCGTTATAAATTTAATACAGGATCTTTGTGTTGCTCAGTAGTTTTAATAATAAAAACATTGCAAAAAATCGATAAATAAAGAAGTTAAAACTTAAAATAAATCGTAAAAAATTTTTATGGCAGATAAATGTGCCCTGAAAGCAACATCTACACCAGAAAAAAGATTTGTCCGCGTTAATTTGTGCGTGGTAAATTACATTCTTTTATGTGACATTTGGAACTATAATCAAACATTCAGTTAATGAAAGAATACTTTTGCAGTATCCTGTGAGGAAATTTTGTACTTGCGAATTATTTTGTCATTTTTAATACAAATATAATTCGTTTTTTTATTATTGTTTATATTACACTACATAAAACTAATCAAATAATATATTGCTATTATATGACTCTCCATTACGCTAGCGATAAAACTATTGATAAACAGTATTTCGATACAGGTTTGTTCCTAATTAAAAAAGTAGGCAATTTTAAAATGTAATTATTTACTACACACAATATATCGTGTATAAAGCTATTTCTAGTATATAAATATTGATTTTAAATCAAATGTACCCGCGATTAAAATAACTTGTCGTTTACTATGCGATTAAAATAACAGTCCTAGTAAGTTGTTTACTATGCGATTAAAATAACAGTCCTAGTATAATAGTTTTCAATTTATCGATTTTCTTTGGGGTTTTCTTGTATGAAAACACGCAAAAATACTTTCTAATATCTTTTTATGACTGTGTGTTGGCTTTTCGTTAGGAGACATGAATAATTTTCTGATTCTCTCTCTGATAATTTTGTCCAATTTATCTGTTTTTGCCTTTTCTAACGGTAAGATAAATAATTTTAACATTCCATAATAGAATTCTTATATGTTTTAATTTATTAATTAACTAATTATTGGGTAAAATGAATGTTATTCTCTCAGTTATTCAGTAATCGAATATAAAAAGGTGTTGTGTAAATAATTCTAGATTCATATGAGAAAAAAATGTTTTGTAATGAACTCAAAGATTTTTAAACGTCGAAGAATGAAAAAATTAGGGTATTTTTTCTGTATTTATAAATGTTAGTGTGTGTTTGTAAGTGGTGGAAGAACAAGATATTGTTTACCTAATTTGAAGCAAAATAACTCTTGTACATTTTGAAAACTATTTATATTTCGCTGGAGCTTTGTTTCTTAAAATGTTCGATGCGACTAAATTTTGGTCGCTAAAGATTGATTGGCTGAAAATGTATAGTGTCGTTTGTCATATCTCGAGTGGGGTAAGACTTAATGACGATTTTACTCGTTATTAACACATACAATTTTTATAAAACTCGTCTCTACCCTTAAAATTAAGCCTTTTCTAAATTTATAATAAATTAAAAATAAAAAATTTTAATAATAAAATATCATAAAACTGAAGGCGCCACAAACTCAGTTTTAAATGTTGCCTGGCAACTAAAGCAATCGTTGCTGGTTTTTTTTGTACTGTAATCTAAATATGTCTATGTTTTCTTTTCACAAAATTCAAACATATTTAAGACATAGTTGTTGCTTTCATTGACTATTTGCTTTCAAAAGTCTCTTTATTACTTTATTCATATTTTGGAGAATAAACCTCGTTCTAATTTAATCACTTTTATAACAAAAAATCATGTCTTAAAACCTCCACGCACAATATTTAATAGTATAATTAATAACATAAAAGTTATTTTTTAAGTAAAATCTGAACTGCCATGAAAGCTACTCAATTCGTTGCTGAATATTTTTTACACTAATAAACTTATACTTATACTAAAATTCTAAAGAAAATACGCTACTAGGATAATACCTATAATACTTCTAATTTGCACAGTTATATGTAGTCAAATAATATCTATTATTTTTTCATGTGATCTACAATTATATTCAGTATATATATTATCACAAATTTTCTATTCACATCTTTAATTAATTAATTAATTAACACTACGTGAGTCTAAGTTGGTCTCACAGACCTGGCGCGACATTTAGTTAACATTTTTAACCCATTTTTTCCCTGTTTGACGGAGCACGAGCGTGCCACTCCGGCACGCTCGNATAGAAATTACGCACGCTCAGTCAATTAAGCACCAAATTAAAAAATTAATTAATAAAAATTTAGCGTCGAAAAACGGATATTTTTACTTTAATCCAGTTTTACGATATGTTTGTAGTCGAATTTTGTAAAAAAAAAAATTTAATTTTGTTATAATTTTGTTTATAATTTTAATTTTTTTAAAACAGAAGGTAATTAGCATAAATTACAAAGTGTCATGTTTCATCTTCGCTTCCGTTCAAGTTTTCTGTTGAAATTTTTACTTTTACTAGTGTTTCCGCTTTTATTTCACCCCCCGTCTGTTTTGGCTACAGACGTAATCGTTTACCACACTTTTTACCACAGAAATTACCTTACATTGAAAGTTTTATTTTTTTTCTCGATTTTAGTTATTATTAACTAACTTTTTTTTCATAGATTCTCATATATATGTGTTTTCTGAAGTTGCAGATATTTCCTTTATTAAGTTTTACGCATTTACGTGTTTTCATTCGCATTTTATATATAAAATACTGTATAAGAAAATTCATAAATTAATTAAATGTTATCGGAAATGCTACACTAGAAGTACGATGTGTATACGATGTTTATTTTAATTAATAAAGCTATATATAAATAATATATATTACTGACTGTAGTTTAAAGCTTACTTGGAGCAATGTAACAACAAAATATATAAAGCAAATTAATTTTTGAAGCAACTTTTTTATTTTTACTGATATACAGTAAATGCTATAAAACTTTATAAAATAATTAAAAAAATACCAATGGAAAAAATTACATGATTTCCGATAAAATTTCAGTTTTTTAGAAGTTATACGCTTTATAATAACGCGATTATAAGCGAAGAAGCGCAAGCTGTATCTGCAACTATTTTTAGTAACAGCGACTGGCAGAAAATTTGAAAATTGAAATCCGAGATCACGCGCGCCATAGTGCTATTCGGCATCAATAATTAAATAAAAATAATGAGGCGCTTTAAGCAAATACTGAATTGAGCATCGTAAAATTGAAGAAAAATTAGACGGGTAATAATTTTTTTCAGATTTTTCACACAATAAGAATTTTTACACGAACTAATTAAAAATCGATTGGTACCTAAATGGCACTAAGCGCGTGTCGACGGTTTAAAATTAAATATTCCTTAAAAATTCTGAAATAATTAATATTCCTCCAACTTTTAATCAGATCATAATATTGTTAAAACTTTTTGCATAGATAGCAATGTTTATTTTCGAAAAAAAAAATACTTCGGGTCTGACAGACCCATGCGAATCGCGATGTGTGTAGAAAATTACCAATCAATTCGTTGCCGTCTCTGATAGCGAGTGTCGCAATTACTTTTTATCGCGTTTGAGTTGTGGAGCGGTATCTATTAAACCTATAATATCGTTATTTATTTATATCAACGACTTGTAAAAACAGTCTATCTATAATTTTCCCGAAAATATCCCATCTTTTTCGGGAATATTCTTGGAAATGGAATGTAAACAATCGCTATAAATTCGCTCGTTTTATTCATAAGCTATGAATTAATAATTATTCTTTTCCGATCTTTAGATAACTCCGGCTCGGTACGTTGCGTTACGAAAAAACTGGGTTTTACCTATAAATTTAGAAAAATAAATAAATAAGTAAAGTTACAGTGTTTTCTATTACGTGTGCAAATATAAGTTTTTTTGGCTGAAATTTTTTATTAATTAGCTAATTAATCGCACTATTTTTATATAAATTTTTAAAATCAAATTAATTATATAGGTTGGATAGATATTCAGTAATGTTTTTAAAATAGTATTAGATGTTTTTTATGACATCAGGATGTTTTTTTCTTTTTTNCCCTATACCCGGGGCAACTTCGTCAATTTCTCTCTTCTTGTAAAGTTGTAATTATTTTAATTACTTTTATTTCCATGCTGATTTTAACCAGTTCTATAGTAAGGTAACATTCCAATAGACAATATGCAAAGCTTTTTTTCAGTTTACAGCAGTATTTATTACACAAAATTTAAGTAAAGCTTAACATGCCGATCTTGCCCCGGTCTCCCCTATATCAACGACTTGTAAAAACAGTCTATCTATAATTTTCCCGAAAATATCCCATCTTTTTCGGGAATATTCTTGGAAATGGAATGTAAACAATCGCTATAAATTCGCTCGTTTTATTCATAAGCTATGAATTAATAATTATTCTTTTCCGATCTTTAGATAACTCCGGCTCGGTACGTTGCGTTACGAAAAAACTGGGTTTTACCTATAAATTTAGAAAAATAAATAAATAAGTAAAGTTACAGTGTTTTCTATTACGTGTGCAAATATAAGTTTTTTTGGCTGAAATTTTTTATTAATTAGCTAATTAATCGCACTATTTTTATATAAATTTTTAAAATCAAATTAATTATATAGGTTGGATAGATATTCAGTAATGTTTTTAAAATAGTATTAGATGTTTTTTATGACATCAGGATGTTTTTTTCTTTTTTATTATGTAGAATTTATTCCATACCTTTTTCTGTTTCCCTTGTATTTTAATAGCATAAAAATCGGAAATTTTGTGTTATATTTGAATAAATGTGGTATATTAGTCCCCATCCTGTTTTATATCAGTCATGTTTAATCAGGCATGCATGAGAATATTCCGGGAAAGCTGCCAACAGCTGTTCTCAAAGCAATCCCGAATTAGACATAAAAGAAAAATATTACAATTACGTGACATTCATATCACGAATCTATCATTATTCTATAATCTAATAATCAAAATTAATCTGATAAAAATACTTTTAATTAAAATCTGTATTTATTATCTGTTCTTTTTTATTAATGCACAACAATACAAATCTAAAAAGGCAGCCCGAGCTACATTCAAATTAATTATAAATGAAATCGATACGTTTGATCGCGTCACAACATTTTTGTCGCACAATAAATAACACCCAAGAAAAAAACACAAAAATAAATTATGATAATACAAATTGTGAAAATTATAAAATTTTTGATAATTGCATTTTTATAACATTCAGGATTTGACATGGATGCATTTTCTAACTATTATTTTATATTATGAATAAAACAAATTATAGAATCGAGAACACGTCCTAAATTATTGACTTTTTGAAAGTCCACTCATTATTTTATTGATTGCCTCATTTTATACAGAGAAAACCTTTATTCCTAAACTAAGTGCAAAGACTTTTGATGGTTTCTATAATATTTTGAGCGATGTCAATTTTTTATATTAGGTGATCGAGATAAGCGACACACACGAGTACATCATATAAAAAATTGAAAATAAAATTCATGTTTAAAAATCTCACGTAACTAACTGTTCAATCTTGAAGACAACATACTTGTGAGTAAAATGAGATAAAAACTTTGTGAATTAGTCGATTCAAAACCGAGAAAAAAACATTTGTCATAAAACAATTACAGTAGAACCCCTCTAATCCGTCACCTTTGGGACTGCGGGTATGGTCGGAACGCAAAAAAGGTCGGATTATCAGAAAAAAGTAAAATAAAGAATCTTCCCTTTGTCCAGTCTTTGTAGCACTGCTAATTTTTTATTTAATGAAAGAGTAACGTGTTTACGTTTCACTCCTGACATGTTGAAAACACACACAAAACTGTAAATGTACACAGAATGTAAAACATATACTGTAATGAACACAGAAGAACGCCACGGACGGTGAGTCACTGACGAGTCTGGACAAGTTTCTCGAGTCCAACCAGGGTCGGATTAACCGGAGTGACGTACTCGCCGAGGGTGGACTAGAGGGGTTCTACTGTTACTATTATTCTCGGTGGTAGGGGGTAACGCGAGGTCTATTAACAAAACTTTTTACAGTAGTACTAAATTTCTAACAAATTCATATGAATGAGTTATTTCTCTTCCCCATTTAGAAGGAAACCAAATAATCTGTGAAACGTGAGATAATTTACAACGATTTGTAATTTGATATGCTTATTAATTTTATTTTTTTTATCAAATTACGCAAAATTAAATATTAAAAAAGAAATTTTCTGAACATACGAGAAATTTATACTACTAGATAGAAAAAGCAGCACAGAATTTAACTGAGAAACTGTAGTTATTTCAAGCTATAGATAAAATTTAATAATTTTATAAGAACACGTGTCTGAGAGAGACATGCAACTCAGGCAAAGAAAAACAATTCTAGCGACTTGCATAAAATGTATAAATGTATATAACCTATTATTATCATATTACAATAGCTTTAGCATGTTTGCACGGCATTTTGAATGAAATCACATTAATTAAAGAAGCTCGATAAACTGGGAACTTTTAAATCTGCAACTCAGTTGTAAACAATTATTATGACGTTTAAATTTGAACCGAAATCAATACAGTTATTTTATTTTGAAATATGATATTTAACAAATTATTCATTCTTTTCAGTTTATTTCAGAATAATTTTATAATGGTAAACTAAATTATCATAAATTTGATACTTCTGAAACACACACAATATGTTAATTTTTGCGTAGAATGGATCACATAGAAACAGAATTTTTTTTTAATTATAAGATAATATCGAAGTATTTCTTTTATTTTTTGCCAAATAGAAAATACTTTCCGTACATCACGTTTTTCTGCAAGTAATAGCCGAGGACGAAAAAATAAGCATGTTTTATATTTTAAAACCACAGTTGAACCATAAAACCGTATTAATCTTATTGTGAGGAGCCGGAGATATAGAGCACTCTTAAAATGAACTTTATGTCATTTAATCGACGTTCAATTTGTTAGATTGGTCAGGAGCATCAAAGGTTGGCTTCCTAAGACTTAAAATAGAAAACAGAAGTTCGTGAGTACCCCTGAAGTTTGTTTACCTGACACCAGCTAGATATAGCGTTAGGCACGCTTGTAATCTTTTTAAAGGAATATCAAGTGAGAGAGTCGCGAGTAAGTAGAAGTGACGTAGGCTTGGAGTTCAGTCAAGGATGAGGCCATATTATAAACAATAACAATGAATTTAATAAAACATTAAAACATGATACAATTAAATGATATAACCAGGTGTAAAAATCCTTATTTTAGTCTATTCTATACTTATCTCTCGGATCTCGCGGAGAGAAATTTTTCAATAAAACTATGTTTCTACTGCCTTATGGAGTGATCTTCTTGGAAAGTTCGGAGAGGAGTCGAATAACTTTTTCTTCTAATGTAGAAGTTAAATTACATTGTCGAGTCTTGTATATACGTCTTATTTTTTTCTGAGCCGTCAGAGATCTATCTTATGAAGTAAAATTTTTCTCTTGGTTAATCTATATCAAACTCCTAAATATAGAGAGAACTTTTTTTCGGTGGGTGTAGTTGAACTTTTCTGTCTTCTATGTAGAGGACTGCTGCAGATTTTTCTCTATGTGAATCTGGTGGAAAACTCCTTGATCCCAGAATGTTAATTGATATATTAAATGTTACTCAACTAATTGAAACATGAGCTTTTCTGTCAACAACGGGATGTTTGGGGAGGAATTAAGGGATTAATTATGAGAAATTCTAGTTGTTTGTTAGGAAACAAGACAGGTCAAGCCCATCTGAAAGCACGCTCCACAAAAGCGAATTAAGTATTCCTAAAATAAATTTATTATCTATATATTTATATACATATATATAAAAATGAACGTGTTTCACTTTATATTTCACTCTGCAGCAAAAACTACACATTGCACATGAATGGTGTTTGTACAGTAGCAGCCCCAATTCTCCCATCGTGCACTATGGTATGGAAGTTAAGAGGTTTGAAAATGATTGACTTCGAAAATGTGTAATAATGGAAGTGTCAACAATGGAAGTGTTAACAATGAAAGTATTAAAAACAGCAGCATGCAAGATTTACAGGGGCAAATGAAGTTTTGTGCGTTTTTGCGAGAAATCAAACATATTTTTAGACCCATGCATGAATTTTCTAATTAGTCTGGAAACGGGAGACCTAATTCTTGCATTCTGTGAAAACGCATAAGATTGCCTATAATGTATTTTAAGTCTGAATGTTAAATATTTTAGACTAGTTGAAAATGTTTTGGAAGAGTCGAGGACCGTTTTGTGTGAGTAGTGGAAATCTCTTTTGGAAACGTGTGATGCATATGCTTCAGTTGATTTTTCATAAGTAAAAGTGTACGAATAACAGAAAAAAGTAAAAAGTGAAAAATGAATAGTGAAGTGTGAAAGGTAAAAATATAAAAAACAATGCCAAAGCATAAGCAAAAAGTTTTGCGGTCTCCAATCATATCTCAAAGGCAAAAGATGGCACGAAGAAATGAAACCACATAAGAAAAAGAAGTACATCTAACGCTGCTACGCGAAAATTATCAACGAAACAGAAACAATTAGACAAAAGACCAACTTGAAAATTATAGGGAGACACATCGAATCAGAAAAAGTTTATGTAGAGGAAGAGAAACAGTCTTTTATATATATATATATGTAATTTTCGCGTAGCAACGTTAGATGTACTTCTTTTTCTTATGTGGTTTCATTTCTTCGTGCCATCTTTTGCCTTTGAGATATGATTGGAGACCGCAAAACTTTTTGCTTATGCTTTGGCATTGTTTTTTATATTTTTACCTTTCACACTTCACTATTCATTTTTCACTTTTTACTTTTTTCTGTTATTCGTACACTTTTACTTATGAAAAATCAACTGAAGCATATGCATCACACGTTTCCAAAAGAGATTTCCACTACTCACACAAAACGGTCCTCGACTCTTCCAAAACATTTTCAACTAGTCTAAAATATTTAACATTCAGACTTAAAATACATTATAGGCAATCTTATGCGTTTTCACAGAATGCAAGAATTAGGTCTCCCGTTTCNAAACCAAGCAAAGCAGGTACTTGCAGCTAGTAATAATAATAAATATTATTATATTAAATTTATAAAAAGAAAATTTAATTTAATACAGTAACTATTATAAAATTTAATCTAATACAGTATACTAACCGCGCAGTTTTCACTATAGCTTACAGTAACCATAAACGGAAATATTAATTTTCTTTTTGCGCATGCGCATGAAACATGAAAGATGGGCAAAAGTCCTGACATAAGCACTTATCCACTACCGTGAAGCGTGCTAAAGATGCATAATTTATAATTTTTGTACCATTCAAATACTTTAATTTCTACTTGTTTGAAATAAGAACTAATTTTATTTAAAATATAAATTATGAGATGAGCCTGGCGTTGCTCAAGCAGAAGTGACGATAGCGAATGTAAAATTATTAGATTACACCCGTTTTCACTGGGTGCAAGAATTAGGTTCATCCTACTCTGAGGTTGATTAGAGAATATTTACATGATCTAAAATATGTTTGATTTTTTTGCAAAAACACAAAAACCACATCTTAAATAGAACAGTGAAGCTGAGTTCTTTAAAATAATCCTTAACTCTTTCACTTTCCTTCCCAACAATAATTTCCAAAAAATCCTTCTTAGTGTGCATTCTCATGACATACCCTACTAAAACAGAGTTAAAAAGAAAAAATCGCATCTAAAATAGTAGAGTAGAAGCTGAGTTTTTTAGGATAAGCCATAATCCTCTCCCTCTCCCTTGCGTGGATGAATTTTTCGAAAAATCTCTTCTTAGTGTATATTCTCATAAGGTATCCTGTGTACCAAATTTCAAGTTTCAACTCTTAACCATTTTGGTTCTGTGTTTATTATTATTATTGCGCGGGCTCCGAAACTAGCGCCATGGTGCAGAGAGTGGCAAAACAAAAAAGAATGATTAAAAAAAGAATAAAAGAATAATTAAAAAAAAGAATATTTCAGGAAAAAAACAATTTGAAAAAATAGAACTTTCAAGATGTTTTTCTTTTAACGAGTGATATTACGTTATTTTTTATATATTTTTTTTTGTTGTTGTTATTTGTGCATCTAATAAAAAGTGCCAATTTCAGTAAACTGTATTCTGAATTTATATCCCGAGTTCCACAGCTCGTAACAAATTGGTGTCAGGATGCGAATTGAATCATGCGGGTTATGCCAAAACCAGACACTGAAGGGATTCGTTCACGAAGCCTATGGAGACAGAAGGCGGAGACAGATCAGTGGCGTTTTAATAAATCTTCTGATTAGATGGTCAGCTAACAACTGACCCTGTTTTAATTGCCAGCACCTCTAGCGCTACTCCAACACCAGTCATGCTGGACCTATCTGTATTGTTTGTGGCATTATAAGAGCAGTTCAGTCAGTTGAAAGATATGCAAAAAGAGCTTCAGCAAAGTCAAGAAGAGCAGGCACGTGAAATGAAATAAGAGCGCCAGCGAGGCCAAAGAAAGCAGGCATGTCAACTGAAAAAACTGCATGCCAAAAATGGCAGTTATTTAAAGGTAATCAAAGAGCAGGTTGAGCACCATGAAGAGCATGTCTTCAGGCATCAGGATCAAATTGCCAAAGCTTAAATGAAGATGATGGATGTTGAGAAAGCTTTGGTCGAGCTCATATTTGAGATTGGGAATGCCACTCCTGTTTTAGCTATGTCAGCAGTATGTGGATTTAAAGTACTGCCTCTCAACAGGACATCTTCAGGACATGGTTGACTTATAAAATTCAGTTTGAAGCCGTGGTGAAGATGAAAGGATAGACGGAAGCACAGGCTAAGACAGAACTCAGAATGGCCCTCTGTTATCAGGCCTTGACTGTACTAGTGCTCCTCAGTAAGAATGTCACTTTTGACCATCTTGTGAAAGCATTTAAGTCCAGATATGGGGAGAAGCATCTCGAGCACGTGTATATGGCGCAGGTTAAGAACCGTGCGCAACGTAATGCCGAAACTCCACAGTGCTGAGCAATGAAAGTGGGAAAGCTGGTCTGAAAAGTGTATCAGTCTTCGCCTACATTGGTTCAAGGATTACTTGTACAAGCATTCATAAATGAAATATGCGATCTAGATGTTTGAGCCGCTGTTAGATTGGGATGATCATCAATCTCTGAAGGACACTTTGACTCATGCTTTGAAGGCAAGGGCAGTAAGACGCAATGATCGATTCCATCGTGTAAGGGAAGTTGTAAAGACAGGTCCACAGTGTTTCTACTGCAGAACAAGGGGACCTGCAGATGAATTCTCCATAGTGAGGGCACATTGGAAGAGATCAAAACGAAGATGGACTTCAGAAGGCAGAGGCAACAGATACCACTACCCAGCTGCAGTGGCAACAGGGAAATGAGTAAACGCCAGGACTATGAGGCGGTGCTGGCTGGTTCTGAGGGAGCCCAAAGAATTTCGTTTTCCGAAGCCCATGATCGCTATAGCCTGATTATCCAAGAGGAAATTAATGGAACATCATTTATGCTGAGATTGGACACTGGAGCTTCTCGAACGATCATCAGTTCTCGGCTGGCGAATCAGTTTCTTGGGTAATACTTCAGTGACGATGATCGTATTCATCTTATAACAGACACTTGTTAGCACATATTTGTCCAAGGTAAAAATGAATTAAAATTGCAACTAGGCAACAAGATTTATCAGCATTAAGGCTATCATTGCGATGAGAGAACATTATTGTAAAATTTATGTCAAGCAGGAATCTTACAATGCGGTTCAGCGAAACTCTTAATGGAAGGTGCATCATTGGGTGAAGCACAGTGCTTGAATAACATTATTCTTCTCCCTAAGTCAGAAACTATCGTACCAGCTAGACTACCATAAAACACTGGTCAGAAGAATCGTTGTGTCCTTGTAGAGGGTTTAGTCAGCGGCCTGCCATGGAAGATAACGCGAACCTTGGTGAGGGCCACCAACATTTTGGCAGTATGTGTTCTAAATCAGGGTGATAAAGAACAGGATATTGGAAAAGGCACTTTAATAGGCACCTGTGAAGAAGTTGCTTGAATGCGTAAATGCCAAGAGCAATCTACTGCGACCAATATGAAACATTCCATGTTTAATGTGTCGACACTTCTGGAGGAATATCGTAAGGATTTGTGAGAAGAGGAACTAAACTAAGTTAAAAAGACGTTACTTTGATAAGATGACATTTTCTTGTCATCTGAAACTGATATAGAAAAGACGGGATTGGTTTGGCACAAAATAAAGAGAGGAAACGAGTTACTGATTCATCAGCGATCGAGAAGGCTACCGATGGCATATGAACAAGAGGTGAATGCCATAATTTAGGGAATGCTAAGGAATGGCATTATAGACCCCTCATCTAGTCTATGGTGTTCACCTGTGGTCCTGGTAAAAAAGAAGGATGGCAGCATGCATTTCTGTGTGGACTATGAGAAGAAGGGAATTACTTGCCATAGTTAAAACCTTGCAATATAATATTACCACTTGTAAGGCAATACTGTCCATAATATTTGTTCATTGTGAAAAGTGAATTGCAATGGTATAGTGTCGGGATGGAATTTTTTAAACGTATGATTCCTGCCCTTTTTCTATTGTTCAAATGAGCAACGGTTGACGCTGTAAAAACTCAGATCGAGAAACGACCGTTAGTTTTGAAAACAGGATCGCTGATTGGCCGTCGATCATCGTACAATCGCCAGATCTCTGATAAAACTAAGAAAGCTGATAGGTCAATCAGCGCTATCTTTAATCCATATAAAAGGTGAGAGTTTAGGCGGGAAAGTTAAGCTCACCTAAGTAAAGATCGCCTAGGTTAAAGTTCAATAAAGTTCATAGAAACTTCAGGTTAAAAACGTTTTGTCTATGTTCGGCTAAGAGAACTCAGGAGTTGTCAAACGAACTTGTTGCAGCAAGGTTGCTTTCGTCTTGTCTGTTATCTTCAACGTATGACAGAAGGAGAATACAACTAACTACTACTCAAGGATTATGTTGTAATGTGCCGTTTCGACAGATCTGTTCAGGATTAACGGACTATTTGGACTCGTGAAACTTACGTTGTAAATATCTGAAACGTTGTAATTTGTAGCTCTTGTGAACATCGTAAGTTCGTGTAAATTTTATTTGTTATTATAAACGTTTTGTGGACTGTGATTCTGAATTTGACTTATGGTATAGGAATAGACAGGGTGCATTAATGTATGCTGCAAATGCTAAATTGTAAGGTATTACGACGTCATGTTCTGTCTACTTACCCAATAGTGCTATTATTGATATCCAAAATATAATACGAACAGAACTTTTTGTAATGACATAAAACATAAAGGATCTGTATTCATTTTTCCAATATTTTTTATAAATAATAAAAATCTGTACATAATTACTTATCTTACAACTTGTCCAACTGTTCCACTCCAATAACCTGTTTCATTTTCGATACCAAATTCACGTAGAATCAGTTCATATCTGAGTAATTAGAAATGTGTATTAATTTAAAAGTAATTTATGATTGTATTAAAAAATACTAAATGACGTTTTTCTTTTAACGAGTGATATTACGTTATTTTTTATATATTTTTTTTGTTGTTATTTGTGCATCTAATAAAAAGTGTCAATTTTAGTAAACTGTATTTTGAATTTATATCTCAAGCCCCACAGCTCGTAACAAATTGGTGTCAGGATGCGAATTGAATCATGCGGGTTATGCCAAAACCAGACACTGAAGGGATTCGTTCACGAAGCCTATGGAGACAGAAGGCGGAGACAGATCAGTGGCGTTTTAATAAATCTTCTGATTAGATGGTCAGCTAACAACTGACCCTGTTTTAATTGCCAGCACCTCTAGCGCTACTCCAACACCAGTCATGCTGGACCTATCTGTATTGTTTGTGGCATTATAAGAGCAGTTGNGAGTTACTGATTCATCAGCGATCGAGAAGGCTACCGATGGCATATGAACAAGAGGTGAATGCCATAATTTAGGGAATGCTAAGGAATGGCATTATAGACCCCTCATCTAGTCTATGGTGTTCACCTGTGGTCCTGGTAAAAAAGAAGGATGGCAGCATGCATTTCTGTGTGGACTATGAGAAGAAGGGAATTACTTGCCATAGTTAAAACCTTGCAATATAATATTACCACTTGTAAGGCAATACTGTCCATAATATTTGTTCATTGTGAAAAGTGAATTGCAATGGTATAGTGTCGGGATGGAATTTTTTAAACGTATGATTCCTGCCCTTTTTCTATTGTTCAAATGAGCAACGGTTGACGCTGTAAAAACTCAGATCGAGAAACGACCGTTAGTTTTGAAAACAGGATCGCTGATTGGCCGTCGATCATCGTACAATCGCCAGATCTCTGATAAAACTAAGAAAGCTGATAGGTCAATCAGCGCTATCTTTAATCCATATAAAAGGTGAGAGTTTAGGCGGGAAAGTTAAGCTCACCTAAGTAAAGATCGCCTAGGTTAAAGTTCAATAAAGTTCATAGAAACTTCAGGTTAAAAACGTTTTGTCTATGTTCGGCTAAGAGAACTCAGGAGTTGTCAAACGAACTTGTTGCAGCAAGGTTGCTTTCGTCTTGTCTGTTATCTTCAACGTATGACAGAAGGAGAATACAACTAACTACTACTCAAGGATTATGTTGTAATGTGCCGTTTCGACAGATCTGTTCAGGATTAACGGACTATTTGGACTCGTGAAACTTACGTTGTAAATATCTGAAACGTTGTAATTTGTAGCTCTTGTGAACATCGTAAGTTCGTGTAAATTTTATTTGTTATTATAAACGTTTTGTGGACTGTGATTCTGAATTTGACTTATGGTATAGGAATAGACAGGGTGCATTAATGTATGCTGCAAATGCTAAATTGTAAGGTATTACGACGTCATGTTCTGTCTACTTACCCAATAGTGCTATTATTGATATCCAAAATATAATACGAACAGAACTTTTTGTAATGACATAAAACATAAAGGATCTGTATTCATTTTTCCAATATTTTTTATAAATAATAAAAATCTGTACATAATTACTTATCTTACAACTTGTCCAACTGTTCCACTCCAATAACCTGTTTCATTTTCGATACCAAATTCACGTAGAATCAGTTCATATCTGAGTAATTAGAAATGTGTATTAATTTAAAAGTAATTTATGATTGTATTAAAAAATACTAAATGACAGGATGTCAAATTGTTGTATTTGAATATATCAGTTAGTTTATATGAGCCCAGTGGACAAGTTGATAAAACCGCTAAACACTGGTTGTAAGTTGCTGGTTCATTTCTCAACAACCACTAAGTTTATCTTTATGTGTAAATTCCCTAAATAGGCGCCACTTTCTCATTCAAAGTCATTCAGTTTCCATAGGAAATTTGACATCTTTTCTGTTGTTTTTTCATTAGAAAATATAATAATGTAAATGTTATTTTTACCTAAACTTTAGTTTATCTTCAAATATTTTAAATAATTTGAAACTCGATCCTCCGACAATACGCTTTCCAGATTCATCTAATTACATTCTATTTCACATCTAAAATTTAGATTATATTATACCGGTATTACCATTAGTAAACAAGAAATATAAATATAATTAAGTATAAATGTTTTTAAAGATATTTTAATACCCGCCATTCTCCAGTGTAGTTAACATTCTGTTCTGAAGTGATAAATTGAACTTTTAGTTAATATTTATATTTTTAAATGAATATATGAACTGCTCTAAGCATGGGATGGCTCAAAAATACAATAACTAAAAAGTATATTCTTTAACACTGGAATTGCAGGTATATGACATTAAAGTAGTCATTTTTATGCCATTTCCATCATCGTTACAGGAAAAAAATTACTGCCATTTATCGGTTGTTCGACTGTACTTTATTTTAACGTGAAACGTATCTAAGCGTTATAGGGGGTCTACTGTATTTGAAATCAGTTAAGTATATTATTTTACTTATTACTTTTTATTTTAAAGTTATACTTATTTATTGAAATTTTATTTCCTCATAATATTTCGTCTACATTCACAGTTTTCATTACACGTACATCAATTTCACAGTATTTATTCAGTCTGATAGTTAACGGCATGTTTAATTTATGTTTAATATTTCAAACAAAAACATCACGAAATAAACATTTTCAAGTTTAACTATGTACATTGA
This sequence comes from Centruroides sculpturatus, assembly GCF_000671375.1. Classification (NCBI taxonomy): domain Eukaryota; kingdom Metazoa; phylum Arthropoda; class Arachnida; order Scorpiones; family Buthidae; genus Centruroides; species Centruroides sculpturatus. The sequence goes on along the minus strand of NW_019385253.1, from coordinate 108,042 downwards.
AATCACGAATATAATACAGGAACAGAAATGAATAATATTTACTTTACTTAGCAATTGAGTTTTTTTTTGAAACTTCATCCATTTAAATTACTTTCAAAGCTGCATAAAAGAATTTCTACTGCTTGGTTACACTTGGCTGTCGAGCAGAAAATTAAAATCGATCTCTTCCAACAAGTATAAATTATTATTTTAAATGTTCTATATTTATTTCTATTCTAGTTACTTGGTATGTAAATAGGTGGATAAAGTCACAATTGCATGTGAGGAATTATTGCAAAATGAACCATATCCTTCCAAATATGGCTTAGGTAAAGTAGAAAGATTTTAAAATATAAATGATTTAATACAGATATATATTTAGCATTTTGGATTTATTTTATGAATAACAACATGGTACGTTATATCGTCTCATGTATTACTTTGTACGCTATACTACGATTTGGTAAGGATAAAGCTATTTTCACATATTTTAGATTTATTGATTGTATTGTATAGTTATAGATTAAATGAATACATTGTATTAACATACACTTTACTGAATGTATTAATATATGCTGTATATTGGGCTGCAATTTGAAAACATTTCAGACTAATATAAAGCAAATTTAGACCTGTAAATTTCCACTGGCTGCCTGTCTTTCTCTAAGCTCGCGAATAAATTTAAAAAGAGGAAACTCGAGAATGAAAATCTTAGGTGTTATGAACGACTATATTGTGAAAAGGAAAGTGTGATGTACCGGGGCAAACGAGCACTATTTTGAGATGGAGAGCATATATTTTAAATTAAATAAATTAAAAATATGATTAATAATTGATCCGTTTTTCATCTCGTTTAACTTACAAATATACATTATTATTCTCGTGAATATATGAAGGTTTTTATGGGAATATTTTCTTACTGTGTGTACATGTATGTGAAGCACGATTTGGTTCACTAAATTTGAAGCTTATTAACTCCTTGTCCTTTTGGCGAAAATTTCTAAAATTTGGCACATAGGTTTGAATATTAGGATACTTTAAATTTCATTAATAATATTAATGACTTTAAATTTTCGTGGGTAAAGGTCAACTGGTTGGACAGACAGAGGAATTTGAGTTCATACTTCGACAGTGGTCAATTGAATCATACAAAAATATTGAAATTTCGCCGGGAAAGTTACTAAACTCGTTGCAGGATTTTTATAACAATTTAAATTTCAGTAAAAAATATTAATTTTACTATTAATTAATACATTTCTATTTTTAGAGTTTGTCCACGCAAACGATTTGATAAGAGTTTCGGGTATTCAGGTAAATAATAATGTGCCGTTTCGACAGATCTGTTCAGGATTAACGGACTATTTGGACTCGTGAAACTTACGTTGTAAATATCTGAAACGTTGTAATTTGTAGCNAACATTTGGCAAGGAGGTTTGAATATTAGGGCACTTAATGACTTTAAATTTTCGTGTGTAAAGGTCAACTGGGTGGAGAGACGGAGGACGTTGAGTGTCATATTTCGACAGTGGTCAATTGAATCAAACAAAATATTGAAGTTTCACCGAGGAAGTTACTCAACTCGTTGCAGGGTTTTTATAACAATTTAAATTTCAGTAAATAATATTAATTTTAATTAATACATTTCTATTTTTAGAGTTTGTCCATGCAAACGATTTAATAAGAGTTTCGGGTATTCAGGTAAATGATATTTTTTAAATATTTAAATTAGGAGAGAATTTCGTGTACGTAATTTACATTTTTATTTCTAATTTTAGAAAGAAATTTATATGAAATGTGATGATAAACAAGAAAAAATTATTGCAGGAGAAATGTTTCAAACGTTTATGACAATAGTAAAATCGTTAAAATTAAGGTAATTATTTATAAGCCGAATTTTTTCATTGTATTTATATATAAACTTTGTGAAAATATTATATTTTTAGATGTTTTGGTAAAACCGTTACAAACATCTTTTGGAGAAAAATTTAAAAATGGAAGCTGGATCGGCTTCCATTTTTAAATTTTGATTTAAAAATGGAAGCCGATTTTTAAATCACAAGCAGCCTAACTACTTACCTGATACGAAGAGTTTAGGCGAATAAGTTGAGTTTACTATCGTCTGTACAGTATATTGGCCTAAATTAGGTACTGTAAGTCTAATACAGTACTGTAATTTTATACATTTCTTGTGAAAAAAACACTTCTTATTCAGCGGTCCTAAAAATTATTGCTACTAATGATGTCTCCAATGTTCAACGAATTTTTCGCAATAAAATAACATATCAGAAAACGCGGCCGCTGTTTGGTGCGCTGCTCCGTGACGAAAACAAGCTTAAGCAATGGCGTGCTTGAACAGTGCACACTCGGTAAGTAAGCCTACAATTTTTTGTTTATAGCATAGTTTATACAGATTATTCCCAAAAAATTATACGTGTTTTGAAAATGCTGAGTGAAATTAGTCTAGAATCGATTAATATTATGAAAGAAAACCTTTCAAACAGTTGTAGTCCGTAAACTGCACACGTGCCGGGTTGTGATTGGCTCATGTATTTGAGGATTCTTACAACGCGAAATTCTTATAAAGCGGAACGTATCTACCGCGTTATAGAAGATCCACTGTATTTACTTGTTTCTTCTATTTTTATGAAAATGAGTTATTCAACTGACTTATTTGACATGCTGATGACTGTAATGCTTGTTACCAAAATTTTTCATAGCTGCTACTTTTTATTCCTGTTTTCATAGAGATATAATATAGAAATAGTTTACTTTGAGCATCCTTCTATAGAAAACATGAAAATCAGAATTCAGGAACGTTTTCATAAGATCAGTAGATGTAAATTATAAAATGATTTAAATACCTCTTTAGAGTAATACATCATTGTATTCACTAAAATAGTAAATATTTGCAGCATCAAATTTAAGTAAATTTTTGAATGTGTTTTCATAATTGTCATGCGGATCATTTTAATAATTAAGATGATAAAGTTATTTCAAGCATAGAAACTTTTAGGAAAAAAAAAGTCAGAAATTTAGAAAAAACTGGCTTATAGCTTCAAACTGTTATGTTTAAAAAAACGTGACCTATTACAAAAAGTGTTTATTTTGTCGGACTATCCAACTAAGTGGTCAAAAGCACCCCTTTCAATAAAAAATACTTATATTTTGTTGTATTTAAAACATCACTGATTTTAAAGGTTACTCAAGGTCACCTTTTGCAAACACTGTATTTATATAATATAAACACTAAAATCAATACATAAGTAATAAAGTTCCAATTTTTGTAGGTTTTTTTTGCATTTCTTGACATTTGAAGATCCCTAGTCCAAAATAAAAAACCTTTAGAGGGACATTTTATAGTGATTGCCATACTTTTTCTCTTTCACATGTATAACAACAGCAAGGAAAGTAAACTAGATAACATATAACTATCATATTACGTTCTTACATCTGTTTGATTTTATAAATTTTGAAAATAATTTTAATTGCTCATTATAATACTAATTTTTATAATGGACACACTAGGATAAGTAAATTTGTTATGTAATATATGTTATTATTATTATTATATATATTATTTTGTAAGAAGTAATTATGTACAGTACTTACTACTACAAAAGAAACTAAAAAATTTTTGTTTCAATATTTGCAGGAAGCAGATATTTCTTTCACTACGCTCCTTGTATCTTACAAAAGATTCCAAGTAATAGATTACAGTTCTCACNTATATATTATTTTGTAACAAGTAATTATGTACAGTACTTACTACTACAAAAGAAACTAAAAAATTTTTGTTTCAATATTTGCAGGAAGCAGATATTTCTTTCACTACGCTCCTTGTATCTTACAAAAGATTCCAAGTAATAGATTACAGTTCTCACGTTGCTTTTGTCAGATATCAATTCGTGGTGAAGGCACCTGGACAAAATTCCAATTGGTCTTCATTACTTCAGCCATTCTCCAGTGAAGTAATTATACTTTTATTTCTGTGAATTATTGATAAAATAATTAATAATTAATCATTACAAACATTATACATTTTGTAAATATATAACCTCAATAATTGACATTGAAGGGTCATCACTCAATTGAAACCATTGTTGCCTTATTTTCAAATCTAAAAGGCATTTAGTCTACTAGTATTCAATAGCCCTCATTTGTTAGATGATTATATATATAAGGTAAAAAACATATTACCAGTATTACAAAACGCATACAATAAATTTTAATGTATTTTTTGCCTTACACATTATAATGCATGATCTAATAAATTCTATTTAACGCCATGGGTTGAAATGCACTTTATGTAGTAAATAGGACAACAATTGCGAGATAAACTTTTAATGAAAATTATTTATTTTGTATTTGTAAAAGGTAAAATGTAGTAAATATAAGAAATTAAAGGCTAATTATGTTAATTATTACACAGTTGTGGATAGCAATCGACACTTCATTCTTGATATTTGGAATAATACTTTACAAAATCATTCAGAAAGATAGAAACCTCTCAGAATCTCGTTCAGTTTGCAGGATGGAGAAAGTATATTGGTTTCTTTTCAGCAACTTAGCCAAACAAAGTATGTAAAACAAGAAAAAATTATTGAGTATAATGATTACAAAAGTGTGTAATTATGATTTTCGTTTTTAGGCGATAGTTTAGATAATTATGCGGGCTTTTCCTCGAAAATCTTGATTTCTGTTTGGTTGTTGACAATGTCAGTTCTGACGTTAAGCTATAGCGGATGTCTGGTGTCATTTATGAGTTGCCCTGTTCAAGAATCTGTACCGAAAACCTCGAATGAATTAGCATTACGTATTCAAAGAAGAGAATATTCTTTAGGATGTGTCTCTGATCATGGTTTTACATCGTACCTATTGGTAAGATTACATTTTACTTATCGCAATATTTTTTAAACAATAATTAATTCATTTCAAAATGATCTTTTGAAATCTCAGAAACTTATTAATATGTTTTATTGAGTCAAGATATCAAGTATTATTACAGAACTTTATAGTTTTGTAATAATTCTTGTAAATAAGTGTAGTGAGTTGAGAATTAAGTGGTAAGAACTCAATTTCTTACACGCTTAATTCTCCTTAATTGTCTATTATCCACTTTAATTAGTGGATAAGTGTGCAAACGAAACTAATATAAAATGTTTACTTTTTAATTGTTTCGCTGCACAAAAATACAATGTTATGCTTGTATGTTACTTTTTACGCTATTCTTAACGAATGTTCATAGAATATACGCAAAATTAACTATTAAGCTTACTTTTTTGTCTTTAGAAACATTTTGTTACGTATCATTCCAGGAGAATTAATTAATATAAAAATAATTATTATTAACATACTGTATTATCTAGATAAATGTAATAGTATAGACTGTCCCAATTGGGAGAGACCCTTTAAAATTACGAATAACTGAGGAACGCATAAACGTAAAGATAAGCTGTAAAAAGCCGAACACACCTCACTTGTATACTGTACTTTGTTTAGAAAATACTGTTCTCCGTGACAGGAGTGTAAAACCTAAAAGAAAAAACCTAAAAGAAAAATCCTAAAAAACAGTATTTTTTAGGATTGATTGTAATTGATTCTCTATGGTGCTTTTCATATGCAGTATAAAACTGTCTTTCAACACTGCAAATTTTCCCATATATTTTCTAGAAATCATGTTTGAAGGTTAAAAATTTTAAGAATTACTTCCATTCTGGCATATAGGTATGGATACTGGAACTCTTCCATACTGAATCACCTTCATTCTGACATGTAGGCATGGATATCTTGTTATTTCATAAATTCTGTATGAAAGACAGAAAATCTGGAGACATATTTTGTGTTATTATATGCATGGGCGGCGAAATTGTTCGCAAATTTAAAGGGTTATCTCCTAGCAGGCCACCCTGTACTTTCATACCTACTTGAAGGTTTTGTTGCTACACATTTAATGTTTTGTTTGAATGATAAAGCTGTTTTTTTATATAATATAGGTAAAGTTATTTTTGCAACTTTTTAGGAAACGAAAGTATCTGATACTAAGATATTAGCCGATCACATTAAACAAAACGGACATCTTTATTCAGAAGAAGAAGGATTTCGACGTGTGATGAGTGATAAATTTGCCTTTATTGCTGGAGAATATTCCATTAGAGAGTTGACTCGAAAGTACGGTCCCGAAAATTTCGTTGTTTCGGAAGAAGCGTTAAACACATATTTTTTAGCTTATGCCACAAGAAAGGGATTTCCATTTGCAGCGAGAATACATAAAGTGTAAATACATACATATATATTAATTAGTTAAATAAGGAAAGTTTGTATACAACTATTATTAAATATATAATTATGTTTTCAGAAGTAGCCGTTTGTTCGACTCAGGGATATCAATGCATGAGCATCTCGGATCTGTTCGAGAAAAATTGAAACTAAACAAGTATGCTCCGTTAAATTTGGAAGAGTTTTTGAGTGCGTTTGCGTTACTTATCATCGGATATATACTTTCATTATCTTGCTTTGTTACTGAACTTATTTTGTCTAAAATACTACGATGATTCAAGCATTTAAATAACTATTTTCGCTAGAAACAAGTTTTTCTTACAGATGAGTACGTATTCGAATCTTACCACAGTAAAATATAGCTTAGAAGTAGATTATTTATTGACTATACAAGATGACTTGAAAGATCTTAGATAAACCTTAAAGGTTGGTCAAGAATGCAAGAACAAACCACTTTTACATATAAACATATAGCCGCAAATGCCAACCCCGTTTTGGTAGATGAACAGGATAAATCCTGTAGAAAGGTAAAAGGTAAGGTGTACAACGTGTTTATTAGATATACAGTATGTTTAGAAACACAGAGGAGATGCTCAAAGATCTTTTCACCAGGAGTAATACATTCCTCGCTGTGTTGGCACATGGATTAACAAACTTGCTTAAAAATACCAGCCTCTTCATGAACACATGTACCCCTCAACAATTCTTGAAACGAGATCAACTTTACAGGCTAGGCAGATTTTGTAATAAAACTTTTTGTGGTAACCTCACAGTCATCACAATACTCCTAATGGCAATGATTTAACTCAATTTCTGGAAAAAAATGCTTTCTGAAACACTCGCAGCTTCCGTTCATACATAAAAATGGTATCTTTGTGTATTATTGACCTATTTTTAAAGTTTATCTAATACCTGTAGAATCATCCTGTATTCAAAAAGTTTTACTAAATATTAATTATACTTATCCACGAAATGTATCACGTATTTTTCACAAGGAAACTTTTCAATATTTGCTGTAATGAATCAAGAATGTAATTACTCTTGAAAATAAAGAATATGCACGATTTTCATGTTAACACTCACTTACGTCTCATACAGAGTTTTTATACTTTACACGAGTACATTTGTTGCAATTGCAACTGTGAAAGCTTAATTATTTAGCAGTAATGTTTGTTCATGTAGAATAATACTTTATCAGTTAACAAACTTTATGCTTTATGCCATTTTATAGTATCATTCAAAAGCTGGTGTCTTTCGTGATGTCTATAGAAGATATGATTGGAAGTAGGAATGAATAAGTCGCTGCAGCTATGAGAAATAATACATTTCTTGTAAAAATATAAGCTTTTTAAATTAACAATGGCATAGAATTATTATTTTTGTTGGATACTTTATATTATTTCGTCAAACTTAATATAATTACCTTACAAATTTTATTACAATATTCTAGAATCATTTATATCCAAATACTAAAACTCGCATATACGGAATATTTACCCAGCGGTGGTTGTGTAGTATCATGCGAATTAATGTATTCTTTTCCGTAAAGTTTCTGAAAATTCTGAAAAAGTAGACTTTTGCTACCTTTTCGAGTCAGAAAAATGCAATGTATACGTTTTACACTGGGAAAGACTGACACCAGAAGAGTTCTCAAGTGTAATAATCTTATACATAACTTCTCTGAATGATCTAATAAGTCGAACAACGATTTAAAATTTTGGTGGTGCCATGTGTTAAATTTTTTTAAAATAAAATATCTCATTTTTTAAATTTTTATAAAAAATCATAAAGCTTAATTTTAAGAGTAAGAGTGGAGTTTATGCAAAACTGTAATTGCTAATAACGAGTAAAATCCTCAAGACTGACCTATCTCCAGGTATGACACACAACCCTTTATCTTTCTAACCCCTCGACCTTCAATCACCAAAATTTAACAGTATTTATCACTTTAATAAGTAAACCTTACTGAAAAATTTCTGAAAATTTCGACAAAAAGCACAAGAGTTATTAAGCTTCAAATAAGACAAATAAAAATTTGCTACATAAACATATGAGGTGTATTCAAGATGTAAGGACTCTTATTTTTGAGAGAAGAATGGAACAGATAGAAACGTGCAGTTTTTTAAAAAGAAGCAAACTCAGCTTGTGCTTGCTTAACTGAGTAGCATCGTACCGCACACGGAACTCAGCAGTTCGAGTGAGAGGCGTTTTTGACACTCGAAATGGCAATGTTTTCATTACAAGAAAAATGCGTAATCACTCGTTTTCTGCACTTGTGTGAGACTAATCGGGGGTAGGATGTTTACGAGTTCTTGACTCTCCTACCTCTTACTCGACTCAAGACCTTGAGGTTTAGTCTCGCTTGTCTAAAAGATGGGAAAAAATGGTTAGGGGAAAGGATCGTTAGATTCTTTCACCCGTCAGGATCTGACATCAATCTATCAATTTATCGCGAATAGATACGCGGATAAATAGGGGGAATTATCACGAGCGATCTTGTAGAGGACTTCGGGTTCAGTATGGAGTGGAAAATGTCGGAAGAAACGCACACCAATCCATGTTGGTTAACAAAATACCCGTTTATTAGTATACATTTTTTCATAGTTAATTATTGGAATACAAATCCCACTCGGGGGTTTAAATCCGTATACTGTAGTTCACATAAGTAGCGGGCAAAATATAAATTAGTCGCGTCCCTAACCGCGAGTTTGGAATAGTCGAGAGAGAGCTTACATATCATCGCGAGTAGAATAAATACCTCTAGTTATAACGTGGATGTAAATTCTTGTTCTCCTGGGTTCGTAATACAGTAATACCCCGACTTACGCGAATCCGGAGTTACGCGATTTTCAAATCTCGTCGATTTGTCTTTTGTTTGAGCGCCACCCAACCCTTGATTACTCACTCCCCCACACTATTGTTCAGCTTACATGTTCGGATGTGGCGCGCGGAATCCACACATAGCTACAATTTATTTTGTGTTATTTATTTCTGTGTTTGTTATATCTACAGAAACTTGAGAGACTCTACTGTGTCATCCAAACGAAGTAGAACTGACTCTTCTGCATCAAACAAGAAAAGAAAAACTTTATCTTTGAAATGTAAAGTTAACTCGTTCGTAAAGTCGAACGAGTTAATTAAACGAGAATGACGTCATCGTTATTCCTATTTCGTTAGACTTTTCGAACGATTCGTTACTAACGCGTTTAACTCGTTTGACTTTACGAACGTACCCATTATTAAAGACTTCGATACAAAAATGAAAATTTGTGAATTGGCAAAGAAGTTTGATCTACCGGAATTGTCGGTCAGAACAATTATAAAAGGCAAAGAAAAAATTCTCGAAGCTGTGAAAAATGCTCAATCTTTAAATTCGAGCATCATTCGTAAACGTCACAGTATTATCGCTGAGATGGAAACAATGTTAAAATTATGGCGTAATAATCGAGTAAATGTGAAAAATTGTAAAATAATATAGGCCTAATTTGTTATACATATGTATTATCTAAGATTTTATTAAACATTTTTTTCTAAATTATTCTTTTCTTTAGTCTCTGGCCCCAATTAAGAATTATTTGTATGTATTTATAGGCGAAATTATACCCCGACTTACGCGAATTCTACTTACGTGGTTACCGCTTGGTCCCACCTATCGCGTAAGTTCGGGATATTACTGTATAGTCCAAAGTTTAAATCAGTCAAAGTTCAAAGTCTGTTGAAGACGGTGGCGACAAGAGGCAGGCAAATCCACGGACATACTCACAGTATAAAAAGAATAACTTGTTCTCCCTTGTGTCGTCATCGCACTTGCCTTTTATATGGGGGCTCTGTTTTCGAGATTTCCCCATGTACGTCACAGGTGATGATCTTCTTTGACCAACAGTGGGCGAAATGACAAACTTATGACACAACAGTTAATTCATCTTCTGCAGGGAAGTATTGTCGAGGAAACGGAGTTTTTATGAGCGATTTTTATGAGAAAATTTGTCGGTTGTTTTTCCCTTTTTGTGTTAACCCTAACTAAATCTAATCGGTTTTATTTCGAAAGAAAACGGTAAACGAATGAACAGAAATGAATATAACTATTCGAATTTCGGCCTTCTTAAATCCTGGCCCTCACATCACCGCGGACTTTCTATAATCGAGCTTGTTCTCGACGAGCAAGCTGGATTTTTTTTCTTTAAAAATAAGTTAACGAAGTTGTTCCGGCTCTCTCTCGGTTTTTTTTTCTGGTATCGCGTCGCAGTATTATTTCTGTTGCGGAAGTTATTGACACGTCGCGATTAAGTTGTCTCCGTTTACACTGCATTTGTGGAGGTAATTTTTAATACTGCCAGAAAGTAATACTGTAACTACTATTGTCTGATGTTTATGACACATTCTGTACTTTTGGCCAGAAGGCATCGCTCATACGTTGGACTGGAAATTCGTTGGATGCCTTCTAGCCAATTACACGTCAGAAATTCGACACAATAATTCTAGAAAAACTTATTGATAAAAAATTCATAAAAGTTAAATTATAATAAACAGAAAAATTGATAAGATTTAATGTAATTGTCGTGAAATATGCTGGTTTTTTTATGTATTATTTTAATATAGGTTTACTAGTAATTTACACACTGGCTTGTAGTAAGTGAATAGTTTACGTACTACATAATAAGTTAAATTTAAAATGTTTATATTTAATTGAAGGCAATTAGTTTCTTATAGGGGAGATCGGGGCAAGATCGGCATGTTAAGCTTTACTTAAATTTTGTGTAATAAATACTGCTGTAAACTGAAAAAAAAGCTTTGCATATTGTCTATTGGAATGTTACCTTACTATAGAACTGGTTAAAATCAGTTTGGAAATAAAAATAATTAAAATAATTACAACTTTACAAGAAGAGAGAAATTGACGAAGTTGCCCCGGGTATAGGGGCAAGATCGGCAACTTCTCTCTTTTTGTAAAGTTGTAATTATTTTAATTATTTTTATTAAAGTTGCCCCTGGTATAGGGGCAACAGTAATGGGGCAAGATAGGCACGTATATAAAATTATGTTATTAACAATGTATAAGTTGGAATTCACTATTAAAACAAAGAAATACAAATCCAACACCCATTTAATATTATTACAACGAAATGCAAGTTCAAAGACATATATACATGAATAACAAATGCAAACATGTTTTCATTTATCATCTGTTTGATTTTTATCCTTTGCTTCTAATGTGGCTTTATGTTGCCGATCTTACCCCGCTAGTCATGATTTCGAAACATTAAGTACAACCCTGAGAACAGAATGCCAAGCCACGATCTGGCCACGTGAATAAGTTGAAGTTACATCCTTCTAACAGGAAAAGTAACTTTCGTTATCATGGAATTATAACAAAACCTGCCAATTCAATATAAATGGAAAAAAAATATTATATGGAATTGAACGAAAATGAAAATTTGCTTGATAATTCAACTACGCTTGTTGGAGAACAATAAAAACACTACACTCAACAAGCCACCAATAAAACTCAACTGCCTAACCTATAACCAAATTCTCCTTTTAATTTGTTTTTTAAAAAAAGCGCTTGACAAACTTGCCCCGCATGCCGAAGTTGCCCCGATCTCCCCTAATAAATATTATACAAAATCAGATAATAAATCCCAATATATACGAAAGTAAATGTATAAATCGAACGACTAATCGTTCAAAAGTGAAGGACAAACACTCGAAGTTGCATTTGTCTACTGTATACCAGATAAGTAATATGTTTATAATTCACTTCCCTCTAACAAGCAAGTTTTAGTTAATAACGCAAAATAGTTTACATTAATTCTTCCTATTAATATTCTTCTCAAATGTGTTTATCAACAGAGTAAAACGACTTCAAATTGTCGTAAGTGTATATTTATTGATTATTTTCTAATTCTCTAATAGTACAACTGTAGAAGGAATTAATAAAACTGTCATTAATGCCATTAATTCTATTATATTAATTCTATTATATGTTAATATATTAAAAGTCTTTAATACTACATTAGATTTAGTTCTTTTACATTATTGAATCCACTATTCTTTTTATTACGTGATAATCGGCACCAGTATGTTTTTGGACGTTCTGGATAAACGATCTTCCTGTGTACTTTTTCACATAACGAGACTTACTTATTTTTTAATTAGGTTTTTTTTATAATTTACTTTTGGATAGACCAATTTAGAATAAATATTTATATTCACATTTAATTTACTATAATGATAAGTAATCTGTGAAAAAAATTATATTCCAGTTTCGTATAATTCTTATCAAGTAATGTGGTAACCTTAACCTAATTTCCACATTAAATTTAAGTGATAAATATAATTATTTATGTGTTCTGATCAACTGCCTATACATTCGATAACTATAAGTTATCGAATTTATAGGCATATCGACATAGGCATATCAGCATATCGACGTTTAAAGCATAGATTAACTAGTTGATAATTTATAACACAGCGATCAGTTATCACTAGTCTTGAATCATAATTATGGCGCATTCGTAACTATCTACACTTGACTTTAAACAAATAAGATACTTGTTACCGCCCGATATTTTTAAATTTACCTACAAAACTCGTCTTTGCCATGTTAAGTCTATGGGAGACCCATTCTTTCGTTTATTAGAAGATAAAATCTTCGTTCATACGCCTGTTGAGCTCTAATTGGTATATTATATACCAATTAGAGCTCAACAGTTTATGTTTTTAACAATTATAGTTAAATGACTATCCTTCAACGAATAAACATCGATTAAGTTTTGTGGAATGAGACTTTTCAAATGTATACTCGTTAATACAATAAGGTAACAATCGATTATCGTACTCCACGGTTATTATAATAGTGTAAATAACATATAAATAGAATTAAATATAAATAATCGATACAAAAAAGTCTATTAAAGTAGATTTTGGAGATAAACCACTATTCTTCCAAGCCGATCGAGGGTTATAAATTACTAGCAGGTTGGCCCAGCGTTGCTCGGGCAAGTAACGATAGCGAAGATTAAGATTTTTACGTTATAGTCAACTTTACCCGTTTTCACAGATCGCAGGAGTTGGGTCTCCTTCCTTGTTAGTCCGGAAACAGTGGGTCGGGAAACAGTTAGTTCCTTCCTTGTTGGTCCGGAAACTAATTAGTCCAGTGGGTCCTTCTGTTTCCGGACTAATTAGAAAATTTTTAGATGGGTCTAAAAATATGTTCGGTTTCTCGCAAAAATAAAAAAAAATGCATCTGCGTCTTGCACGTCGCTTTCTCTTAACAATTCCATTGTTATTTGACACTTTCATTGTTATTTAACGCTTTTATTGTTGATAGAAGTGTTAAGACTGAATCCTGTCCCTCTCACCCGTGTGGAAGGATTTCGAAAAATCACTTCTTAGTGTGCGTTTCCGTGAAGTACCCTAACTGTGTACCAAATTTAAACTTTCAACTCTTAACCGTTTGGGCTCCGCGCTTATTATTATTATTATAAAACCGTCTAGATTTTACATATAGATAAGCCGCATTGTCACTATATGCAACCTTACTTATCAATACCATCTTATAATACTAAATTATCGTTTTCTATAACTATGGGTATGTCTGAAAAAAAACCTTGAACCAATAGAAAAAGCGAAATCAGAACTCTATACAGTAGATCCGAAAGCCGGTTATCCGAAACGAACGTTATCCGAAAGCATTCCAGTCGGCAAATTTAAATTTTCGCTAGTGTTGTGGCGCTGCAATCTTTGGCTATATCTTGGGTTACTCCAATATTTTTTTGTTGGTGTGTGTGTTTTAGCTGGCAGCATTAACACTTTTGTGTAGTGTTTTTCTGAGGATTGTGTGTCGCGCTGAATCAAACGATTTTGAACTTGATTAACTTCTAAAGTATAATTTTTTTTTGTTTTTATATTTTTCAATATATTTATTTTGTTTGTAAAAAATAAAAAAAATATTCTTAGCGGTACAATAGCCACGATTATTATTTTTAAAAGTTTACGTTAGGCTTAACATTGACGAAAATTCAACGCGAAGCGACACGCAACGGAGAAAAATTTCAACATTGGATAAGTCAATATATTTTTTCGTACATAATCGGTTATCCGAAAAATAAGTTATCCGAACAACCCCAGTCCCCAATTGATTCGGATAAACGACGCTCTACTGTATTTTGTTACTGTTTGTTTAAATCATTTTGCCTAATGTATAGACTATATATAATTGAGACGAGTTGATAATAATAATAATAACTCTCCTGTAATCACAACCTGATCATGGTAGGAGAGCCCAGTAATTTTACTAAACCATAGAGCAATGCAGGCTGGAGCACAAGCGCTTACTGGCAAGGCACACCCATGTCAGTAAGGTCCATGGGGTGAAATTAAGCTAAGAGTGACCACACCCACATTCTGTGAAGATAACTATCATGGTATTAACCAGATCAAAGTGTGATACCGGCTCGGATGTCGACTGCTTTAACAAGATCCGTGTTCATGGGTTAGGCAGAGGCTGACATTTGAAAAATAGGCCGCAGTCTCCCTTTGTTACAGGTGACGAAAGCATCACTGGCCCAAGCATGGCTACTGCAATGTCCTCAACAGATGTGAGAAATCAACCTAGCCTTGGTGTTTCTGTGGCAATGCATCCACATACCAAAAAGCTAGAAAACCACGCCAATGGATGAACTGGACATCACAAATGAACGAGTTTATCATCTTCATCTTACTGTCACTGAACAAAGGGTTGTTGATCAAAAAAGAACAATTATACACAACAACCTTATCCCACAAACAACACTTGAACTTATTCAACAACAGGTTGCTGATCAAATACATCAACAAACAGAAACATTTAACATTATTAATGATGATCACGTAACCTGTCAGGATAATCCTGCAACAAGCATTGATAATAGCACACATACAACAACTACAACTAATGATACTACAGGCGCTTCCTCATTTATCATTGATCTTGTAGACATAGAATTAGTTAATATGCTCTCACTTATATTTCAGGAAACACTCACTAAATATACAGGTACAGATCACACACAAAGTCCACGAATACCAAAAATCAACACGTGAAATGTAGTAGGAAAAACACTAAATTATGTAAATACTCACTTACTACCAAACTCCATTTATTCAATTGTCACTCTCAGACATTCATACATTATGCTGGGGCAGTCACAGTAGTGACACACCATAGACTGAAAATACAATCACAGACAGACACAAACAAAACACAATTTTATCACAAGCCTGCCTGGCAGAGAAGAATAGAAACACAAATAAATGACATTAGACAGCAATTAGGCAGGCTGACACAATACACTAAAAACAACATAACACCCAAATTAAAGAAACAACTCAAAAACACTTTCAAAGAAATCAAAACACACATAAAACACGAACAACACAACACACACATTATACAATACATCGATACCTAAAACAGAAACTCGCAGCCAAAGCACGTAGACTCAAACGACACAAAACATATACACTACAAAAACAACAAAATCAGCACCAAAACAAACACTGATACACAGCACACTGGCACACCAACAAAAGAAGAACTCACAACTTTTTGGTCTTCTCTTTAGTCCAATGTTGTTACAGAAAATGCTTATGCAGGCTGGATTGAGGAGGAAAACCGAAACGTGCATAACATACCAACTACGCCCTGTGCTGAAATAAACATACACGACATCCGCTACGCTGTTAACGGAACACACAAGTGGAACACACCTGGTGTAGACAACATTCACAATTTCTGGTACAAAAAGTTTATATCACTGCACCAGGAACAAGCTAAACATCTAACTTAATACACATCATCATGAATCCAGCAGACATGCCAAAACATCTTACTCAGGGCATCACCTACATGAAACCTAAAAAAAAACATCACAGGCCCCACACAATACAGATTAATTAGATTTCTTCCAACACTTAACAAATTATTGACAGCGTGTTTCACAAACAAAATATACAGACATGTCAAAGAACACGACATTCTTACAGAACAACAAAAAGGTTGCAGTAGAAATCACAGGGGATGCAAAGAACAGTTACTCATAGATTCATTCATTCTACAACAAGCACACAAACAACACAGAAACATACACATGCCATATATAGACTACAGAAAAGCATTTGACAGTGTTTTGCAAAGTTGGATACTACATATTCTACACATGTACAAAATACATCCATCACTCATTGCATTCTTCCAAAACACTATGCATCCACACAGAAACAATTTAATCAACTCCTACAAATCACACATTCATACACCAAAAACATACAAATGGAGTTTGGCTTAGACAAATGCAAAACACTTCACATAGAAAAACGAATCATGAAGAAAGAAGATTTTGCACTTGGAAATGGAGACGTTATTGAATCCATGGAAGAGGGCAAGTTCTACATGCATTTAGGATTCCAACAGGCCAAACTAATTGAACACACACGAATAAAGCAAATATTAATTAAAAATACCAAAGTAGGTTAAATGCTATTTTCAGAACAGAGTTAAATGCAAAACACACAGTTAAAGCAATAAACATGTATGACATCCCAGCACTCAAATACTCTTTTGGAGTTACCCATTGGACTCACAGATCTTGAGCAACTTCAAAGGAAAACAAGAACAACACTTACTAAACATAAACAAAATCATCTTAAATCTGCCATAGAAAGATTCCTTCCACGAAAAGATGGCGAACATGGCATGATTGTCATGGTTAACCTTCACTACAAAAAATCACAGACACTGTGACAGTTTTTCTACAAGAAACGAGAAACATCGTAGTTACATAATGTAGTAACTCTAGGAGACTGAAATAACACACCATTAAGCTTACACTCACATTATACAGACATTACACAACATATAAACAGCATAGACCCTATCAAGCAATCGTGGCCTAACCTCGTCTATGGTTTTGTTGACAAAACTGCCTCTAACTGCGCGTTAGATCGGGGTTGCCTCTTTGGGGAGACAGAAGGATTCATGATTGCCATACAGGATCAAGTCATAAATACTAAAAAACTACACAAAGCACATACTCAAAGATACAACACTCACAACGACACATGCAGAAAATGTCACACAATGCCAGAAACTATACAACACATTACATCTGTGTGCAAGCTCTTGGCACAGACAGATTACTTACATAGGCACAATCAAGTAGCAAATATAATATACCAAGAGATTTCAGAAAAACCCAAATTGGTAGACATCCATGAACCATGCTACAAGTATATTCCACAAACAGTATTGAAAAACAACACGCACAAAATGTACGTATCTACGACAGGGCCATTAGTAGTATACGAATGATACACTCTGGAGTATAAAAATAATTAGTATATAAATTTAATATATAGTAATGATACATAAAGGTCAAGGCGAGATATGCATTTACAGATACAGTATAGATTATATTTAATTTGTATAGGAATTTAATATAAAGTAATAATACAAATCGAATTTTAAAAAAATAAAACGATGACACAACTTTAAAATTGTGCCTTCTGCTGTACAGTCCATAGCGTGAACTAATCCCCTCTGAAGTAAGTGATGTCGACCGCATTCTTTCGTCTATCTGATAATTTTTGTTTTAAAAACGTAATACAGATTTTTTTCATCGAATTTGTTTAATTTTTCCATTATATCATCAACAATGTTACTAATATCGCGAATATAAAAAAGCAAACTGTGAAAATTTTTGGTAATATATTTCTTAACAGAATTATTTGACCTCATTCTTTAATATATTCGATCATTTGTTACTAACACCTTGATCAGATACCCAAAAAGGTAACCTCAAAGTAAGCTGTGTAGACCTGCATTCTTTAATATATCTAATAATTTTTTTTGTTTATAGAATTACGTCTTTTTTACGGACACCTTCATCACATATGGACCTTTTTTTAAACAGAACAGAAGTTTTTTTTTTCTTTATCAACGATGTTATAAATATCGCGATATATTTCTGATTTGTAGATAATACAATTAATCACTAGATTTAAAAATAATTGACTCTTATAACTATTTCTTATTTCTTTAAAATCGATATGTTACAGAATTGAATTTTCTTCTAATTCTTCTTCTTCATCGAATTTATTTAATTTTTCTAATATATCATCAACGATGTTACTAATATTCCCAACATAATAATAATATAAATACAGTAGACTCCCTATAATTACGGTCCCTATAATTACGATTCCTATAAAACTACGAAAAAGTTGTGACTGGTATCCATAAAAAACAGTAAAAAACTTCTTATAATTACTTCAAACGTCATCGGGCAGCCGAACTACTTTTCTGCTGTCCGTAGCGCCAAGCTACAGAGAGATTACTATTGTCTGTACAGTATTATATATAAATTGTATATAAATCACGTACTGTACATATAATTATATATTTAGTATATACAGGTAACCCCTGTATAACACGGTAGTTACGTTCCAAAAAATTGCCGTGTTATGCGAATCCGTGTTATACGAAACAAACAACTAATAGGAAAAGGAAGGGTTAGGTTCCAAAAATTAAAAAACATGCTAGTATATTTTCATAATTAAGATAAATATCTTCATTAAAATTTTTTAAGTGATACATATTAATATAAATTAAACAATATTTTCTTCGTCATCACTAAAAACTCTATTAATTAACCGAGAGCGTTTTCTTTTTGGCAAGTTATCCTTATCCTCTGAGCATTTTTCTGCATTATCTTCAGATCCATGCTTTACCTTTTGCAAAATGTATGTAATTTTAGATTGCTTGCTTCTAGTTAAAAGGTCTTTATAAATTTCCTTATATGGTGCTAAGCACTTATGAAGAATAAAGCAAGTATGGAATAAGGGAAAAACATTCGGCAACNATAAATTTCCTTATATGGTGCTAAGCACTTATGAAGATTAAAGCAAGTATGGAATAAGGGAGAAACATTCGGCAACATCAGAAGCAGAAGCGTCGCGATCTGGCAACATTGAAACAAGATTCGTGAAGGACCACGTGTATCGACAGATGGCGAGAAGAGAAAATTTACATACTTAAGTACTAATAGTTCACGAAAATAATAATTTTCGTGCACTATTATTTCTTAAGTATGTAAAAATTTATTACATTTCCTGTTGTACGAGGGTTTTACCCAATTCTCGAACCGTGTCAGAGTGAATCCGTGCTATAAAAGTACCGTGTTATACGGGGGTTGGTACCAATTCTCGAATCGTGTTAGAGTGAATCCGTGCTATAGAAATGCCGTGTTATACGGGGTTACCTGTATAATTATATATTACGTTAATTTATTGTAACTTTATTATAATTATACATATTTTTTGCCGCGTGGCGCCATGCTACAGAGATTTTACGCTAACTATTGTCTGTACAGTATGTAAATTAGCTACCGTAAATCTAATACAGTACTGTAATTATATACATTTTTTGTGAAAGAAACATTTCTTATTCAGCGACGATAAAAATTATTTATATTAATGATGTCTCCAAAGTTCAACGAAGTTTTCGCAAAAAAATAAGTTATCAGAAATCGGCCGTGGTTTGATGTGCTGCTTCGCGATGAAAACAAGCTTTAGCAATGGGGATGTCGAATGGTGCACACTCGGTAAGTAATTGTACAATTTTTTGTTTATAGCGTAGTTTATACTAATTATTTCCAAAAAATATATACGTATTTTGGAAATGTTGAGTCGGATTAGTCTAGAATCGATTAATTTTATGAAAGAAAATCTTTAGATCAGCCGTAGTCCGTAAACTTCACACGTGTCGGGCTGTGATTGGAAGGACTCATAAGAATTCAGATTCCTAAAGAATGGAACGTATCTATGATCTTATAGGTGGGTCGACTGTAATCAGCGCAGAGTTAAAATTTGAAAGTTGAAATTTGGAACACAGTTATGGTACGTTACGATAACACATACCAAAAATGGAATTTTTCGAAATTCCTCGCCACGAGGAAGAGGTAGGGTCATAAAGCTTAACACTTTCATCAACAATGGAAGTGTTAAGATTATATTACAGCCAATGTTACCCGTTTTCACAGAATGCAAAAATAAGTCTTTCGTTTCCAGACTAATTAGAGAATTTTTACCTGTGTCTAAAAATATGTTCCATTTCTCGAAAAAACGCAAAATTCGCATCTGCGCCTGTAAATCTTACACGCCACTTTATCTTAACACTTCCTTTGTTACTCGACGCTTCCATTGTTAACACTTCCATTGTTACACATTTTATAAGTCAACCACTTTCATCCCATATATCTCCCACACCCTTATAGCTATCTAGACGCAACCATCATAGTGCATGATGGAAGACTTAGCGCTACTACCACACACGAACACCATTCATGAGCGGTGTGAAGTTTTGGCTGCAAAGTGAAATATAGGGACAAACACGTCCATTTATATATATATAATTTAATATTTTTTAAAGAATACACAGCGATACATCATCATCTTAGTTATAAATCTTTGCAAACACTAATTTATAAATATATTATTAGACAATATAACAGCTTATGACAAATTTCTGTGACAACCATCTCCAGTTCTTTTTGCTTCTTATCCTACAACATTTGCGAGGATTTTACTTTCACATAATTTCTCTACTTTTTATGATAATGATGTAAATTGTTGCTATTCTCTTTATGAAATGTCATAAACAATTGTACAGTGTTGCTACTGTATTATTTTAATACTAGCAAGTAGGCCCGGCGTGGCTTGGCGAAAGTAACGATAGCAAAGATTAAGATTATGTTAGACTATAATATAACAATCTTAACCTTACTCATTTTCACAGAATGCAAAAATTAGGTCCTTCTCTTTTCGGACTAATTACAAAATTTTTACATGGGTCTAAAAATATGTTCGATTTTCCACAAAAAGAAATGAAAACTGCGTCTGCGTCTTGCACGTCGCTTTCTTATCACAATTCTATCGTTATGTAATACTTTCATTCTTCATACCTTCATTGTTACTTTACACTTCCATTGTTAATTGAAACTTCCATTCTTACTTAATCTTAATCTTATAAGTTTTCCAATAGTCGAAAAAGTTTTAGAATAGTCGAGGACCGTTATGTGTGAGTAGTGGGGATTGCTTTCAGAGACGTGTGACGCACATGCTTCAGTTGATTTTTCGTTAGTAAAATTGTATGAATAACAGAAAAAAGTAGAAAATGAAAAGTGAATAGTCAAGTGTGAAAAGTAAAAGTATAAAAAGCAATGCCGAAGTGTAACAAAGATTCATAGCTCAAAGGCAACGATCATAACATCGTTTCATAGCTCAAAGGCAAAAGATGGCGCGGAGAAATGAAACCATGGAAAAAAAACAAGTACATATAACATTGCTACGAAAGAATTATCAACGAAACAGAAATAGTCAGATAGAAAAGCGACTTGAAAATTATAAGGAAACACATCGAATCAAGAAAAGATTATGTAGAGGAAAAAACACAATCTTTTAATTATAATAAAACTATATCACATATAAATGTATGAACAAATAAAACTCAACAAAGCGGCTACTTCAGCTCGTTGAATATGAAATCTTAATCTCTACGACGAAATATTAATTTTTTATATATTTTTTCACTAATAGAGAGTTGGATTTACAACATTTTTTTCTTTAAGACGTCAGTTTCTTTTCTTCTCTTAAAACAACTTGGAATAGAAAATAAACAATAGAGGACGACAATGTATCAAACTTTAATATTGATTCTGTCTATTTTCATCTGCATCATTCTGTTATGGATAAGGTGAGTGACGTTACTTTTAACATTAGAAAAATAATATTGTTGGCATTTTACATTAATTATTTTTCTTATTCCACACTATATCTTACATGCATTATACATGAAAAAGTACATAAAATTCGTTATTTAAGTAAATATACGTAACGAGTAAATGTACTCATCTACTAAAATTAACATTAATTTATTATATAAGCCTATAAGTATTTTTGTAAATGAATTAGCTTAAATTAACTTAAGTGTATTTTATGTAAAGTAAGTCAGCAAATGTCAGCAAAGGAACTCTTGGATAAATGTGTCTTATATACCCGAGCTAATTTGAAATATTTTTGTAATTTTTAGTTATAAATATTACTAAAGATTTCCTACTGACAAAAATCCAAATCCAATGCAATGTCAAAAACACGTCTTCATTGTTCCAATACGTAACATTATAAGTCATTATACAAGAAAATAATAACGCGGTATAAATTACAATTAAATATATATTCGTATACCTTTGTAAGAATACTCTGAATTTGTGTTAAACAAAAATAAATAAATGTATATTTCCATTTTTGCTACATTTCCTGTAATTCAGACAGATTATTGTATAAGTTTAATGTAATCAATACGAAGAGTTAGAAAATGTATAACAATACGAATATTAGGTAAATAGTAATACAGCCCAGATAAAAAAAATACTTACATGGGCCAATTTATAAATATTTTGGTAGGTTTGCTTAGGAAATTTACAACGCAAGTACTTTTCACCTCTTACACTTGGCTACATTAGTTACAGAACAACAAATATATATTTAGACAAGAAATAGCTATACATCTTTCGTAAAAATATAAGCAAAGTTATCATAATTTATATTTTGTAATAACATCAGTATGACTTTCCATAATTTAAACAACACTAGATCAATTTTCACAGTAAAAATCCTAATTTAAATGATACCATTATATAAACTATTCAATAGACACGAAATGATAAAATCAACTGTAATAATTAGAAAATCACTCCGTGGTAAGTTGTTATATGTATTAACGTTTTTCTGATTATATTTGAAATCGATTTATAGTAAATAGTAATTTACGTAGTAATATAAAATTTTTATATCATATCATATCATTCTCTATAATTAATAAATGTCATTTAATAAAATACAACACAGCAATGTGATTCTATAAAACACAATTAATAATTCGTAAGATTTTTTATTGTAATATATCGTTTCAATTTATACAAATAAACAACGATATAAAGTTAAATTCAGTTTCTAGTAAACAGTAACATAGAATTAATTGAAATGCCTCAATGTCTTTTTTTTTCCTTACTAAAATGTAAAGTTTTGACTGCAAATTCGTATCTTCTATTATCAGGACTTATTATACTGGCTTTACAGATATGCTACAAAGTTTAACAGAAAAGAATTTTTATTTTATTTTATATACCTGGACACATACATAGTTTTGCGTTTCGGACATATTTGTCTCTCCTCAGCAGGTATTTTTGTATATTCTATAAACAATAAAACAAATATTTAAAATTTACATTTAAAATTTTCCAACAAAATTATTTAATAAAATTCTTACAATTTTCAGGTTTTTTTTTTTAATTTTTTAGCTCAACTGTTTATATTCGAATTTTACCAACAAAAACAATTACTATGATTTTAAACCTGCATTAAACCAAATTATATTAACATTATCTCATTTTTTGTTACATTTGTTTGCTATTGTTACAACTTACATTTGTTCTCGTTCCATTTGACTCACACCTCTTAAAAAGGAGATAAAAAGAACAATGGAAAGAAATGGAAACGAGGTGTAAGTCAAATGGAACAAGAACAAATGTAAGTTGTAATAATAGTAAACAAATGTAAAAAAAATGAGATAATCTTAATATAATTTGGTTTAATACAGGTTTAAAAACAAAGTAATTCTGTTTTTGTTGGTAAAATTTGAATATACAGTTGAGCTAAAAATAAAGGAAAACCGGAAAATTGTGAGATAATGTTAATATAATTTGTTTAATACAGGTCTAAGATCATAGTAATTCTGTTTTTGTTGATAAAATTTGAATATACAGTTGAGCTAAAAATAAAGGAAAACCGGAAAATTGTAAGAATTTTATTAAATAAGTTTGTTGGGAAATTTTAAATGTAAATTTTAAATATTTGTTTTATTGTTTATAGAATATAGAAAAATACCTGCTGAGGAGGGACAAACATGTCCGAAACGCAAAAGTATGTATATGTCCAGGTATATAAAATAAAATAAAAATTCTTTTCTGTTAAACTTCGTAGCATTATCTGTAAAGCCAGTATAATAAGTCCTGATAATAGAAGATACGAATTTATAGTCAAAACTTTACATTTTAGTAACACGTAATTCCTACAGACAGAGAAAACAAAGGATGTCATTGTTTAAACGTTACGGAATTCCAGGCCCAAAACCGAACTTTTTCTTCGGAAATTTAATTGAATTCAATAAAGAGGTAAGTATTTCTTCTATAAACGCAATGTAACGTAATAACGATCACTTGGCACAGTTCACTTCTTTACTTCACTTTTCGTTGATATGCGTTTACACACGTTTCGGGTCTCATTTGCCCTCTTCAATTAACTAAAATAGATAAAACCACTTTTACACACAACAACCCGACACATAAATCCAAAAAATACAGATATACAAATACATGACGTACCTTAAAAACATAAATGACATCCTTAGGTGTACATTACCACAAGCGTAAGCCATACGATATAGGTTGGATTGCCTAGTGTTTCAATTTAAGAAAAGTTTTTTCATCAAAAACCTACAGCTTAAAAACAAATTTATAAATTCCACACATGACATACGTCAAATACTAAGCCCAAGACTTGACTTAATCGTTGTTAATAACCGAATAACCGTTGGTACTGTACCAACAGTTATTAACATTAAAGAAGAAAGAACTGTCCTACACGTCTATTCCAGTTTTTCATTTACATCTCTGAAGGTCTCCTGGGAATGTGTATATAAAAATAAGTTAAGTATATAGTATAATATTTACGTACTATATACATTAATTATATTTTTTTGAATAAAATTTTATGAAATTTGAGGAATCTTCAAATTCAAAAAATCTGGTCGTGAAAGTCAAAGCTGTTATAAATAAGTCTTGTGTATACCAACTAAAGTTAAGTCCTGGGTTTAGTATTTGAGTTATGTCTTGTGTGGAATTTATAAATTTGTTTTTAAGCTGTAGGTTTTCGGCAAAAAACTTTTTCTCAAATTGTAACACTAGGCAATCCAATGTATATCGTATGGCTCCCGCTTATGGTAATATAAACCTAAGGATGGCATTTATGTTTTTAAGGTACGTCATGTGCTGTTTGTATATCTGTATATTTTGGATTTATGTGTCGAGTTGTTGTGTGTAAAAATGGGTTTATATATTTTAGTTAACTGAAGAGGGCAAATGAGGCCCGAAACGTGTGTAAACGTGTATCAACGAAAAGTGAAGTAAATAAGTGAATTGTGCCAAGTGAACGTTATTATGCTACATTGCGTTTATAGAACAAATAAAAAGAACGACACGGTTTCAAAATACGGTATAATGGAAGAGGTAAGTATTTTAACTTTCGGAATAAAGTAGCAAAAGAATATTTTAAACGTATAATATAATATTCAACTTTTCATGTAGAGAAACAGATGCACAGAAGAATGGCTAAAACGATATGGAAAAGTTTATGGGTAATTAATTTCATTTTTTTTAAATTATTAAATTCAATAAATTTGGTTTTGCATAAAAAACTTAATACAAATTATAATTAATTTAACTTATGTTTAGGTTTTATCTAGGAGGAAAACCATTTTTAGTATGCAATGACATTGAATTTTTGAAACTGATTCTAATAAAGGATACTTACAATTTTTGTAACAGAGATGTACGTATTCTGCTGTAATTTTCGCTAATTGCAGATTCCGAAAGCTTAAAATTTATTTATTACTTGTTTATTCATTTATTTCGGCAAAAGACGCTGTTGCCAAATTTTGGATTTCCACATGATCAGTGTAAAAATATGCTTCCAGTATTAGCCGATCAGAAATGGAAAAACCTAAGACGTATTCTCAATACTTGTTTCACTACAAGAAAAATTAAAATGGTATTATTTGACTTGAAAATATTAAACATATATGTCTTGAAATTGCAGAAAATTTTATATTTTAGATGAGTACTCTGATGTCTTCACCGATAAAAGTTTTTCAAGAAAACGTCGAGAAGCATGGAGATCAACCGTTTGATATTTCGGAGATGTGTAAAAAATTGTTGTTTGACATTGTCTGTACATCGGCATTTGGTGTATCCACAAATGTTCAAAATAATGAAACTAATAAATTTGTTAAATCGATAGAAACTGCGTTGTTTGCTGATTCAACTGATATTTTAGCTGGAATAACAAGTGATAATTCAACATTTTTTTACTAAATATTTAATAATAAAATAAAAAATAAGTAGTATTATGTAATTGTTTTTAATTTTTTCAATAATTTAGTTTGCTTTCCGGAAATAGGGCCAATATATACGTTTCTTCAACATAAAATAGATAGTTTAAAACACGTACTGAATCTACCTTGTTTAAAATTGATTTATGAAACCTGTCAAAAAATCGTCACCTCCAGGAAGAAATTACATGTGAGTTCATTGTAAATAGTTCAATATAAAATATTTTAATATTTACATAAATTTGTATGTCAGTCTCATCCACCAGATTTGCTGCAGACATTGATCGATGCGGAAGATGAGACTCTTGTAGAAATGAAAAAACTTCCAGATAATTTCGTTATTGCAAATGCGATGTTGTTTATGGTGGTTGCGTAATAATATTTATAAGTTTTCGTATGTTCCCTGTGAAATATCAAAAATTTAATGTCGAATATTTGCTCTTTTGTAGATATCAAACAACAAGTTCTACAATAAGATTGTGTATTAAGCATCTTACTAATAACCCTAGCATACAACAGAAAGTCCGTGAAGAAATAAGAAACAATATTTCCAGCAATGTAAAATTTCAGTTTTTATTTAAAATACGTATATATCTTAAAAATATAAAATATTAACTTATCTGTTAATTTTAAAGTATGAAAATCCGATATTTCGTATAATTATTAAGTATAATAATAATTAATAATATTAACATAACTTATCTGTAATGAACACTAATATAATCTTCATATCTGTAGTCTTTACAGAAAAAGCAAATAATAACAAGGTGTTATAACAAAACTCTCCTTTTAAAGAAACTTTGCCAAAAGTATAGTTTGCAATGATCTGATGCAAAGAATTAAAAATAAATTGCAGTGAAAATACAAACTTCAAAGATTTTTAAGAGTGATAAATTATAATTACTGAATTTTCATTAATTTTCAGGTGGACATCCAGTATTCTGATTTGATCAATTTTCAGTTGCTAGATCAAGTTATCTCTGAAACTCTTCGCCTTTCGCCATTTCCCATAGTGTAAAATTCATTATAAATTTATAATGTTAAATATAAAATATAATAAATATATAATCCGTTAATATTTTTATACGTAGAAGTGTTAATCGAGTGTGTGCAGAAGATTATCGTTATAAAAACATCACCATTCCAAAAGGTTGTACGATAGCTATTCCAATACAAGTTTTGCAAAATGATCCAGCTTATTGGATTGAACCTGATAAGTTTAATCCTTACAGGTAATATAGTAATTATAATTGGATTATTTTTATATCTGCTTTATTAACAAATTTTGAAATTGCAATTATAAAAAAATTTCGGTGATTTTAGATTTTCTTTTGAGGAACAGCAGAAAATTGATTCTGTCATTTACCAACCATTCGGAGCAGGGCAAAGAATTTGTATAGCACAGAGATTAGCAAAAACTATAATGAAATTAGTATTGGCAAATCTCATACGATCATTTAAATTAGAAGAATATAGAGACGATGTAAGCAATGGCAATATTTCTATTGTAAATATATTGCGTGAAAATACCTTACATTTAAATATGACGTTTTCTTCTTTCATAGAATACTTTCTGTTTCGTAATTAAAAGTTTTATGAAATTAAATTTGTAAATGTTTTCGTGAATTTTATTTTTAATACCTTTTATTTGTATATTTTTTGTCGCAAATAACTTGATTTTATTTACAGGAAAATAATAGAGAGCACACTCAATTATTCACTTATACAATCAATAGAATAATGGTGAAAGCAACTCCATCAGATACCTGATTGTCGACAATACTATACGTTTTCAATGTTAAACACAAATAATAATTAACAAAGTATGTAAATTTAATAACTTGAATAATAAAAATGAATGTTAGGAAAAATTGAATGCATAGTTGTGTTCAATTTGAAATAAATATTAAAAATTTATATTTAACGTTAATAAATAAAATAATTTTCTATTTCATTATAGTAGTTGAGTGTATGATCGATGAATTCTGAATTTTTAGGAAACTATTGTAATTTGTTTTTATGGTGCATTAAATACAGTAGACACCCTATAACGCTTACATACGTTTCACTTTATAAGAATTTTACGTTGTAGGAAACCTTAAATACGTGAGCCAATCACAGCCCGACAAGTGTGAAGTTTATGGACTAAGGCTGTTTGAAAGATTTTCTTTCATAAAATTAATGGATTCTAGACTAATTCGACTCAACATTTCCAATACACGTATAATTTTTTGGGAATAATCCGTATAAACTATGGTATAAACAAAAAATTGTAGGATTACTTACCGAGTGTGCATCGTTCGACTACGCCGTTGCTTACGCTCGCTTTCGTGGCAGAGCAGCGCACCAAACGGCGGCCGCGTTTTCTGATAAGTTATTTTTCTGCGAAAACTTCGTTGAACTTTGGAGACATCATTAATATAAATATTTTTTATGGCCGTTGAATAAGAAGTGTTTCTTTCACAAGAAATGTATAAAATTAGTGTTGTGTTAGACTTACGGTACCTAATTTACATACTGTACAGACGATAGTAAACTCAACTTACTCGCCTAAACTCTTCATAGCGTGGCGCTAGACAGAGGAATGTATTTCGGCTGCTCATCCACTATTGGTTCAGATTCGACCAATCATGTCGCGACACGAGTCGGCGACGACGTTTTACGAGTCCCTTTATACGAATACTGCCGCAATTTTATCGCTACGTTAGAGGAACCCACGTTATAAAGGGGTAGACTGTATATTAAGTACACCCATATTGTATAATTCTGTGAGAATGCGGACGCTATTTTTATTTTCACACTAACTGCGTAGTTAGCGAGGGTGACTTTCGTCGTCCGAAGGTCATATACGAGGGACCACGATGTCACGTGACCCCCATACGTCCGAGCGAATGGACGAAAAAAAAGTCTATATAAGGAGATAAGTTGCGGGAAATGGTAATAAATCAGGGAGAGATGTCAAAAGACGTCAACAAATTCCCAGATTTTTCCCATGCAGATCGGGTATATAAAAGGGTCGGATTTTCTACTCGGCGCGCTTAGCCGAGGAGCTAACGCCGAAGAAACCCCTCTGAACAGCTAAGGAAAAACGCACAGCGATCGTCGGGGAAAGAGAACGCAGTGGACTACTCTTCCAGTACCCTCAGAAGCTCATAATCGCCTCTCCATAACAAGGTAAAGACTTGAATATTTTTCTATTCTCTCCATATACGACGGAATTACTCCTCGAAGAGGTTAACAGAAGAAACCTCCGAGCGAACTTCACCTGGAAGAACTCTCTATGGATTAGGAGCGACGGAGCATACACTGCATCTGGACATAGCCGCACGACCTGAGAAGGACATCGCTCCACATAGCCTTCAAAGGACACCTCGGATTAGAAGACGACGATCACAGAGTGTTTTATCAACGCCCTATAATATGAGAACGTTGCCTTCGAGGTAAATCCTTGTCATAATTATCTCTCTCCAACGTAAGGTCTCTCTCGAATTTTAGCATTAGGTTAGGTTAGGATAGATTTTAGAATACCTATTTATATCTTGATACGCGAGTGTTATATTTATTATTTTTATGTATAATTTCTCATCTGTTTATTAAATGTGTTGTCTATTTTAAACCTGTGTAATCAATTGGACACCTGGTCACGACTTCCGACTCCTCCCCACTCATATTTTTAGCCCTCCTATGCCATCCGACAACCGAGAACGGGTCTTTCCAACCCGTGCAGATTAAGTGATGGTCATTGAGGTTTACCCAGTGGCCCTCTGCTACTCACAATTTATATAATACGTGAGTAGTGATTTGACACATACTGATCATTTTCACATTGCATAAATACATGTAAATACAATTTGAGTGTAAAACTTTTCAGTGTGATGAAGAGTTTTGCATTCAAGTTGATGGAATAGCATTAAAACCATGCATATGTCTTAGTCTTACAGAAATTGTCATAATTCCTATAGATGAAAAAATTAGAAACATAAAATTATATAAAATTTGAGAAAGAAAAGAATAATAGTATTAATTATTTGGATATAATTATCGAAAGAAAGAAAAATAAATTATCAATACAATACAAACAAAAATTGTTGAACCTATGCAAATACCTAAAGTTCTTAACCCTCGGTAAAGCGCGTTAATGATTCACGCACAGTTGTGCGCGCGGGGTTCTATATAACCCTCGTGTTCAAAATTCAATTTTTCAAAACTCATAGTTTTTTTCGCGATTTTTTCATTTTGGATGTTTGTGGGCATGTGTTTTTGATGTATTAGTGAAAAAAACTACTTCAAATATATCGATTTTATTTATTCGTAACGAAAAAACAGAAAGTCCCCGTTTTTAGAAATTTTTCAAAAAAAATTGGTCAACTTCAAGAGTGTATTTTACAAACTGTAAACAAGTCTGATGCTATCTAAGCTGTCAATCGTCTTCCTGCATGTGTTTTCTAACTATTGCAACAATTAAATTTTTTGTACGAAGCCCCGGGCCAAAAATATCTCAATATTTCCAAAAAAACACCATGTGAAATCACACAGCAAGTAGAGGTTAAAATGGAGATTATTGGCAGATAACATCTATAGTAAACTTCTTTTGCACTGTAATTGGTTAATTTATATGTCTGTTATTAGATCGACCTATAAAAACAATTGCTGGAAATATTCCCGCGAAATGCCACGCCCCCGAAGGCCACCACACGGAAGTATGTAAACAATCGCTACAAAATCG